>NC_068574.1:34398506-34704074 GCF_025698545.1 Gossypium raimondii | reverse complement strand
ATATCAATAGCACCATACAAAATGGCTCCTACTGAGTTGAAAGAGTTGAAAGCATAGTTGTAAGACTTGACAGATAGGGGTTTTGCTCGACCCAGTTTCTCACCTTAGGGTGCACTTGTTTTGTTCGTTAAGAAAAAGGACGGATCAATGAGATTTTGTATTGACAATCGTCAGCTCAACAAGGTTACAATCAAGAATAGGTATCCACTGCCACAAATTGATGATCTATTTGATCAGTTGAAAAGTGCAACAATATTCTCGAAAATTGCTCTTCGTTCTAGCTACTATCAGCTACGAGTTAAAGATTTGGATGTGTCTAAAACTGCGTTCAAAACCAGGTTCAGACATTATGACTTTCTTGTGATGTCGTTTGGTTTAACTAATGCACCTACAATATTTATGGATTTGATGAACAAAATCTTTAGACCATATTTAGACAGGTTTGTGGTAGTTTCTATTGATGATATTCTGATTTATTAATGAGACGAGACGGAGCATGCCAAGCATTTGAGAATTGTGTTACAAACCCTGCGTGATAAACAACTATTTGCCAAATTTGGCAAATGTGAGTTTTGGCTCCTAGAAGTAGGTTTTTTTGGGACATATTGTATAAGCCGAAGGCATCAGAGTTTATCTGAGTAAAATTTTAACAGTTGTTGGCTGGAAACCATCAAGAAACGTATCCGTAGTTAGCTGTTTTCTAGTATTAGCTGGTTATTACAGAAGATTCGTCAAAGGATTCTCGATGATAGCTACACCGATGACGTGACTATTACTGAAAAATGTGAAATTTGAATGGTCCAAAAAGTGTAAGAAAATTTTTAGTCAATTGAAAGTTCTGTTAACTGAGGCATTAATATTAGTACAACCTAAACTGTGTAAAGGAATTGTGATTTTTAGCAATGCATCTTTGAATGGTTTAGGCTATGTTTTGATGTAGGAAGGTAAAGTAATAGCTTATCCTTCCAGATAGTTAAAGTCGCACAAAAAGAATTATCTGACACATGATTTAGAGTTGACAACTATTGTGTTTGCGTTGAAAATTTGACGGCATCATTTGTACAATGAAAAATGTCATATCTTTACTAATCATAAGAGTTTGAAGTATTTAATGACATAGAAAGATTTGAATCTGAGATAGCGCAGATGGCTCGAACTATTGAAAGATTATGATTTGATCATTGATTATCATCCGGGTAAAGCGGATGTAGTTGTTGATGCTTTGAGTAGAAAGTTTTTACAGTAGATCTGCGAAGCTCAGAAGTGTGATGATGAGTTGCTAGCTAAACAGACACAGAGTGAGTTGACTTCTGATTCATAATTTCAGATAGGACCCAATGATTTCTTATTATTCAGAGGTAGAATTTTTGTACCGAAGAATCCAGAGCTCATTTGAGGAATCTTGCACGAAGCTCATATTGGTAGCTTGTCTATTCATCCGAGAAGTACTAAGATGTATGGTGATTTGAAACAGATGTACTGGTGGCCGGGAATGAAACACAAGATTCTTGACTTTGTATCGAGATATTTAGAATGTCAGCAAGTTAAAGCTGAGCATCTGGTACCTTCTGGATTATTGCAGCCAATGATGATACTGGAGTGGAAATGGGATCGAGTTAATATGGACTTCCTATCAGGTTTACCCCTATGTTCGAAAAAGAAAGATGCAATTTGGGTTGTTGTTGAACGTCTGGCGAAGTCGACACATTTTATTCTAGTACGTACAGATTACTCTCTTGAGAGATTAGCAGAGTTATTATACATTTCTTAGATTGTTAGATTGCAGGGGGTGCAAGTTTCCATCATTTCGTAAAGAGATCTGCGGTTTATATCATGATTCTGGAAAAAGCTACAGGAAGCTCTAGGTACGCGGTTGCATTTCATCCTTAGACCGATGGTCAACTCGAGCGAGTAATTTAGATACTCGAGGATATGCTTCATTGTTGTGTATTAGAGTTCGAAGGCAATTGGAAGAAATATTTACCATTTGTTGAATTCGCATATAATAACAATTTTCAGCTGAGCATAAAGATGGCACCGTATGAAGCTTTGTATGGTCGTAAATGTTGAACTTCGTTATATTGGATTGAACTCAGTTGGAAAAAGATTCACGAGGTCGATTTAATTCGTGAGACTGAAGAAAAAATAAAAGTGATTCGAGATAGTTTGAAAGTAGCTTCGGATCGACAGAAATCATATGCAGATCTTAAAAGTAATGACATTGAATTTCAAGTCGACGATAAAGTGTTTCTGAAAGTATTGCCCTGGAAGAAAGTTCTTCAGTTCGGTCGTAAAGGAAAGTTAAGTCCGCGATTTATCAGGCCATATGAAATTATTGAAAGAATCAGACTTGTAGCGTATCAATTAGCTTCGCTATTAGAATTAAAAAAGATCCATAATGACTTTCACATATCTATGTTTTGATAATATAGATCTGACCTTTCACATCTTATCTCTCTGTCGGATGTCGAGATTCAATCTGATATGTCATACAGTGAGGAACCAATCAGAATTCTGGCTCGAGTGGTTAAAGAATTGACAAATAAGAGCATAGCTTTAGTAAAGTTTCTTTGGCAATGACTCAGGATAGAGGAAGCCACATGGGAACCTAAAGAAACTATGAAGAAACAATATCCAAACCTCTTTTCTGGTAAGATTTTCGTGGATGAAAATTCCTTTAGGGAGGAGAGTTGTAACAACCCTTTTTTAGTGAAATCGGAACAATGGTTTTGGGACCACAAATGTGACATCAAAATATTTATTTTATTATTATTTTATTGTCCACAGCATGATAGTAGTTCTATATAAAAATTTTGTTAAGAAATTTTACCGTTTACATTCTTAATTTGATAAAAAAGAATAAATCGCGTAAAGTGCAAAAGTTGTGTTCTAGTAGCTAAACGTATTTAATAACTACAAAACCTTAAATTATGAGTCCTTACATGGTAATTAGACCATAAATCGTGTTTTGAATGTACATGGCATGGTATAAGTGAATTTTTTAATGTTTTTAAAGGCTATATTAGTAAATAGGTAAATAAAGGTTAAAAATTAAACAGAACAAATTTTTCTTCATGCATTCATCTTCTCCACTAATTTTATAAGGTGAGAACACCATTTTTTTGAGCTTTGGCATTTGGCTTGTAAGTTATTTTTCTCCTGTTTTTAATGATTTATATGTTTTTGGGATCGTTGCTGCTTAGTCTAGCTAGCCTGGGACTAATTTGTGAAACTATTAAACTATTAGGGTTTTTCCATTAATGAATGTGTATGAGTTTTGATGATTTTTGGAAGAAAATGATTAGCTGTTGTTAGATAAATAACTTTTCTTAAGTGATTTTTGATAAAATTGTCAAATACTGATTAAATTGAAAGTAGAAAAATATACATGGTGAAATTGTGAAATAAATGAAACATAGGGCTTGCTAGGGACCTATTTGATATTTAGCTATGGTGGGTTGAGGATGACTTGCATGAATTTCCATTTTATGAGCTAGGGACTAAATTGAAAAGAAATCAAAAGTATAGGGTTAAAATTGTAAATTTGCTAAAATGTAAATTTGGGTTAAATTGAATAAAATACATATTAAATTGAGCTAAATTTATCCATTTAGATCAAGACAAACCTCGTACGACTTTAGATCGGGACAAAGATAAAGTTTCAGATTAGTCGCCTCCATATCTACGTTTACATGTTGAGGTAAGTTCGTGTTTCTAGTACCAATAACAACATCTGGTGCAGAAGCTTCCTCTCGTGCACGAATAGCGTAAGCCCTAGCTGGTGCTCATGCCTTAGATCTTGCTATAGAGTCTTTTGTTACACCATGACTACCACTCACATTTCTGGGATTATGAGGTGGTCTACCTCTCACAGCAGTGTTGCTCGGTTTCATAGTCTAAAATTATTCTTTCTCAAACTTCTTTAAGCAATCTCTAAGATAGTGTTCGAAGGAACCACACCTAAAACATGCTCTGTTCTTCAATCTACATTCATCGTAATGTGGTCTTTTACAGTGCTTGCACTCGGGTCTGATATCTCTGACACTACCCACACTCGTTACAAATGTAGCCTGAGGTTTTAGACTCAAATGCCGGTTACCTCTGTCACTATTGGAATACCCCACTGAAGCTGAAAAATGGTTGTGATATTTTGTTGGTTTCTTTGATGATGACTGATATGATTTCCCAGTCGATCTCTTTCTCGAGTCTCTAGCTTCAATATCAGCATATTTTTTTCTCTTTACTAAGCTCCTCGACTTTATGTGCTCAGTCACCCAAGACAACAAATTCTTTCAGCTCTAGAATTCTGACTAGATGCTATATATCTTCATTTGATCCTTCCTTGAAACTTTTACACATGGCAGTTTCGGTTGGAATGCATTCCAGGGCATATTTACTCAATCTGAAAAACTCTCATTAATAGTTTGACACAAACATATAGCCCTTTTTTAGCTCAAGAAATTCTTTACGTTTCTAATCCAGAAATCTCTGACTAATGTATTTCTTCCGGAACTCTGTTTGGAAGAATTCCCAAGTTATCCATTCTCTCGAAACTACCGAAATCAATGTTTCCCACCACTGGTAAGCTAAGTCTTTCAACAAAGATAGTGCACCTTAGCACATTCAACCGGTGAACAATATTGTTCGTCAAAAACCCTAATTGTATTCTCTAACAAGAATTATGATCTCTCCGAATCATCTTCAGCAGTAGCTCTAAATTCTTCAACTCTGTACTTACGAATCTTATCAACAAAAGGCTTATTAACTCGTATAGGTTCCAAACCTTCAGGAATAATAGGAGGGGTGGAGGTTGTTGAGCGGCAGGGTTCGTCTATACGAACTCGGTAAACCATTCACTCATCATCTTGAAGAAGGCTTCTTTAGCGTCTCCTCTCCGGCCCTCAGATACGGGCCTTGTACTACTTGACGCTACTTCGTGAACGAAGGCTTGAGCATTACTCTCAAGTTCATCGGAGTCAGCTTGGTTAGATGTAATTGCTATAAGAAAACATATTTTAAAATGGTCAGGAGATATCACACTATCACAGGTTATATAATGGCATGTATAGCTAGACTCATATACGCTACATTCAGTCTGAGAATCAACTAAACCGTAGCTCTAATACCAATAAATATAACACCCCTAAGTCGTATCAGTCGCCCGAATAAGGTTATGGAGCATTACTAGAGTTTTCATTTCAAAATGAACAACAATTATAAACATTTCAATTCATGTCATTTCCCAAAATACCATAAACACAAGTGAAACGAAATTGCTACTTCAACAACCAAAATACCTATACATGCCATTATAAGCAAAACTTAAAACACCAAATGTACCGATATAGCCGATGGATAGTGTGATATAAATTTGACAAGCTTCCAACCTGAACGAGTTTCTGATTCACTATAAAACATGGAAAATAACATAGAGTAAGCAGAAATGCTTAGTAAGTTCGTATAATGTACAACACAACTTACCATTTGAACACATAATAAGTAAGGTAAACATGGTATAATCCAACCACAACTTGACCAAAGCCTAAGCATGTACTCCAAACATTTAGCCATTTAACCATATAACATAGGCAATATAATCATGGATGAGCACAACATTTACTCGTGTACCATATGCATATATCATCCATTTCAACTTTTGATATACTATATACCACCATTTCAATGAAATTCACATGTGTCCAAGTCTTAGTTCATATCGGACTCTTACCATTTCCTTTCAGAATAATGCCCATTGAACAATTTAGGATACCATTGGATACCCGGGATAGCTCACACGTAGTGTGCTAAATCATATAACTATAATACGTCAATTCTTGTACATGTATGCTCACACGAGTTGTGAATCACAATGCTTACACGAGTTGTGGGTCGAAAAGTAGCTACACGATGCTGCTCACACAAGCAGTGGAGTATCCACAACACATGCCAAAACTCAGCCATCGGTAGGATGTTCAAGACCAGTACCCGAATCATGTAAACCATAATGACATGTCATTTGTATCCTACGAATTCCTAAGGTTCAAATAGGGCTCGGTAATTTTCATACGTCGTTGGATATACGATCGATATATATATGGCATTTAGCAACACATGTATAATTCAATTGAAAACATATAAAAATAATATAATTACACGAACTTACCTCGATGAGTAAACATAGATACGAAGGTGACTAATCCGAAACTTTATCTTTGCCCCGATCTAAAGCAGTACGAGGTTTTTCTTGATCTAAATGAATAAATTTAACTCAATTCAATATGTATTTTATTCAATTTAACCCAAATTTACATTTTAGCAAAATTACAATTTCCCCTATACTTTTGATTTCTTTTCAATTTAGTTCCTAGCTCATAAAAATGGAAAATTCATGCAATTCATCCTCAACCCATCATAGCCAAATATCAAACAGGTTCATAGCAAGCCTTATATTTAATTTATTTAACAATTTAACCATGTATATTTTTCTATTTTTCAATTTAATCATTATTTGAAAATTTCATCAAAAATCACTAAAATCATCAAAACTCATACACATACATTAATGGAAAAACCCTAATAGTTTAACAGTTTCCCAAATTAGTCCCCGGGCTAGCTAGACTAAGCAACAAAGATCCCAAAAACATAGAAATCATTAAAAACGGGAAAAAATCACTTACAATGCAAGCAATTGAATAGCCGAATGCCAAAGTTCAAAAAAATGGTTTTCTTGCCTTATAAAATCGGTGGAGAAGATGAATGCAGGAAGAAAAATTTGTTTTCTTCAATTTTTAACCTTTATTTACCTATTTACTAATATACCCTTTAAAAACATTAAAAATTGAACTTATACCAAGCCATGTACATCCACTAAGAACATTTGTGGTCTAATTACCATGTAAGGAGTCATACTTTAAGGTTCTATAGCTATTAAATACCTTTAGTTACTAGAACACAACTCTTGCACTTTACGCTATTTAGTCCTTTTTATCAAATTAAGCATGTAAACGGTAAAATTTCTTAACGAATTTTTTATATAGTGCTACTATCATGATATGGACAATAAGATACTAATAAAATAAATATTTTGATGTTAGATTTGTGGTCCTGAAACCACTATTCTAATTTTACTAAAAATGGGTTGTTACAAAAACCCTATATAATTTCGAGTTTACACACCCCCAAACTTAAACCATTGCTCATCCTGAGTAATGTTCATGCACAACATAACTTTTGCTAAGGCCATTTTTAAAATAAATTATTATGCAACATCAATCTTCACACATAATCATGCATCAACGAAATCATGCTCAAAAATACTTTTTTTTATTGAAAAGTAGCTCAAATGCAAATATTATTTACAAATTTTATACTAAGCACATCATAATATCAACATGAATCATAGTTTGCATGCATTTTCAAATTCACACATAACATTCACCAACCAATGTGCTTTCCTGATCAACTAAACATAGCAATCACAAGGTTTAATTAGTGGTCTTTATATGTTGAACTTAGCAATTCCTCTCCACTAATGTAGTCGGTATAATCATCAAATCAATACGTCTTTTATTAGGTTGTAATGGGTCTAGGCTAAAGGAAGGGATAAAGAGAAGTGAATTTTTAGGTTCAATCATCTTAACCCTAACTTGTCTTGGATCTTTCTATGTTACAACCTTCATAAAATTGGGTCTTTGGAATAGCCCCAAAATTTTTTCAGGCTCATGCTCAACCTTTACTTTTTAAACTTTGAGCAAACTTTTCTTTGCTTCTTATTCTCTTGACAAACTTACCTTTGTTTTTTTAAAACATGTAAAGAGCATGTACATCTTTTGTATTTTTCCTCAAACTTTGATCACCAAGAAAAAATAAGTTAAGATAGGTGCAAAAGAATAGGATAAAATCAAAAAGATGATAATACGACTTATGATGTAGGTAATTTGCAATAAATAGACCATTAAGCTCAAAAATTATGTTTCTAGGGTTAAATTAATAAGGTCAGCTTGAAAGGCTCAAACGATCCAAAGAAAGTGTGCTTATATCATATTAGACTCTTATATCTCCTAGGATTTTGCCTCAAGAAAGTTTCTAAGTCAATTTTAAAGACTTAAACCTTCATACATGTCTATTTCTAAAGAAATCAACTTTTCATGGAAAATACTACATAAGACTAAAGATCTTACAAACATTCCATCACTCAAGATAACATACGAATAACTTAGATAAAACCAAAAACCATGCTTGCATTTGAACATACATATGAACAAATGTTTTTCTGAACATTCATTTATTTCAACATACTTAAGTAAAAAGAGTGAAACATATTTTAAAAATTCATTTGAAATGCCTTACCCCCTTTAAAAAGAAACAATGTCCTCGTTGCGAAAACAAAGTAATGAATGAAAACTTAACACTAGGTAGGGTTGCATGAAAAGATAGGTGAGTCATAAAGACTTCTTAAGTACCAAGTCTTTCTCCACAATCCAATCCTAAACATGTTCGCTCCCATTAACACTTCAATTTATTTTTTCTACTGAAGAGGCATTGAGCTTATATTATTCATGCTTGCTATTTTATTATGCAAAAGCAAAATTCTAACTAAGAAATAAATAAAAAATAAAGACCTAAAAAGAAATAAAAGCTAAAGATAAGAAATTCCCCCTTTTATTTATTTGACTTATCCTCCTCGTCTTACTCCTTTGATGTTTCATCATTGCTTTCATTATCATCTTCCTTCCATGACTCAAAGATATAATCTAGGAAGTCAGGACCAAAACTGTTAGAGATATTTTTAAAAGTATTCTTACAAAATGATCTTTAACTTTTGCATATTTCCAGTAAGCTTGTTGTTGGTTATGCATAAATTTCATCATATCCATCATAATTGATAATTCTGATTTCTTTACAGTACTTGAAGAAGTGGGCATTGGAACAGTCAAATCAGGATCAACACTTGGTTCAACTAGCTCATCAGTATTCGGCTCCTCTCTTGTTTTAGAGACTTTTTATTCTTTATTGGTTCAAGATCGTTTAGTTCTTCCTCAAATTCTACTTTTTCTGTCTCAGTAACTAAGTTAGCTTCCGTTTAGGATTTGTTTGATGACTCATCAGTTTCTGGTTCTGTTTGTTCACTCAGTTCAATTGGTTTTAACTCATAGACATTCTCCACTAACGTTTCAAGATTATGGGCTGTGATGCAACCTTGAACATACGGGCTCTTCAGGTTTGCTTTTGTTTTAACTTTAGCCCTTAAGCAAAGTGAAGTGATCAATGGTGGGAAGTAAGCACTTCCAATCTTCTTTCTAGCACAATCATGGATCTCCTTAAGAATAATCTTCCCAACATTGATAGACCTTTCTATCATAATTGTATACAAAAAAAGTATTCGCTCCATCGAGATGGTCGAATTGTGTGAGATAGGCATGAAACTATATCGAACAAAGTAAAATTATACATTAGCCAACGACTTTAGATATCCCCTTCGACAAGAATGACTATAATACTTTCTTATAATCCATTGGGACCCCAAATTTGTCACAATATTAAACACTTCTTGAAGAAAATCCCAACTTATATTTGTCATAATGGAAAAGTACTCGTCTTATTCAACATCAGGTAGGTGAAACAAATCATTAATGGGTTTAGAAGTTAGGGGTGCCTTTTTCTTGTGAACAAGAACTTTAATAGCATCTGACTTAGTCAAATTGGCATATAACTCTCGAACTATCTCCTGTTTAGGTAATGATCGTGCATCACAAAAATAATTCCAATTAAGGGCATCAATTGTCTTTTGAATCGGTAAGGGCACATCCATCTTATCATTGCTTTTCAAGTGAAAACGTTTTTCCGGCATCATAGGTTGATTCTTAAAAATCAAATCACACCTTTCTTTCACCTCCTCATTTTAAATCACAATGGGATTTTTGGCAGAGGTCTTGGAAGATCTAGTTATTTTGTGAGACATGGTGATTTCTCTTGAAAAATAGGCAAAATTTTAACAATAAGAAGGGAAGAAAAGTCGACAATGGATGAAGCAAGGGATTTGCGGTGGTGATAGACCTGCAGCAGCAACGGGCTTGTGGTGGCACGAAGCTTGCAATGACGATAGGATGCTGCAGTGATAGGAGTGCAGCAATGATAAGGTTGCTCAGGCAAAAAGCTTGCAGCGGCAAGACTAGGGTTTTGCATCAAGGAAAGGTTTCTGGGGAGAAATTTCAGGATTTAGGTAGATGGCTAAGAGGAAAAAGAATGAGTGATTAAGGTTTAAGCTAATTGCTTGAAGGTTTGTGAAAATTATGTTGGTAGAGAGAGGTTTATAAAGTGGTGAATCAGGGAAAACTTGTAGCGAAAGTTTAACTACTTAAGGTGACTTTGGTGGCAAGTAAAGATGGAGGGAAAAAAATGGCGGCAATTTTAGGGTTTTGGAAAATCCTTATGGACAACAACAATGGGTAAATTTCTCCTCTTTGCTATTCAATCCTTAAGCCCGAACTATATTTACAAACTAGACTGCTTAAAAATAAATAAACTAATTAGTACTTAGGCCAATTTGACCACCTTTATTAAACATAAACAAATAAAATAAAAATAAAAATTAAACTTAAATTAAAATTAAAGACAAATATAAAAATGAAAAAAAATTAAACTAACAATAAATTTTTTAAAATTAATTAAAAATTTTCTTCTAAAAAATTACATTAAATTAATTCCTAGGAGAGGTTAGAAGGGTCACAACGGTTCCGCTTCAATTCCAATCTCCTTAGACAGAATTAATTAAATGTACTAATTTAAGAAAATAATTTCTAACTTTTTTTAAAAATAAGGGTCTAATAATTTGAATTAGGTTTTAATTTGCTCAGCTTCACCATCCCAATAGTGCTTGAGATGTTGACCATTAACTTTAAACGTACCTCTATGGTTGTCGTATAATTCCACAACTCCATATGGATAAAATTTTTGGATTATATAAGGTCCTTTCCATCAAGACTTGAGTTTTCCAGGAAACCTTAGCCTCAAATTAAACAACAACACTTTCTGACCTTCTTTGAATCCACGAGGTTGTATACGACTATCATGCTATCTCTTAGATTTTTCTTTATACATCTTAGCATTCTCGTATGAAAATAACCTCAATTCTTCCAACTCATCAAGTTGTAACATCCTTCTCTTACAGGCTTTCTTAAGATCCAAATTCAATTGCTTCAAAGCCTAGTGAGTGTTATTTTCTAATTAATCAAGGTGTAATAATAATTGGGGCTGAAATTAATCAATTTTTTAATTATTGGGGCTAAAAAACAATATCTTTTTCTAAAAGAATACATAAAGGTTTACAAATTTTTAAAAAATCCTTAATAAATCTACGACAATTCTCGTTTTTGGAAATTTTATGTCCTAAGACAATTCCCTCCTTAACCATAAAGTGACATTTCTCCCAGTTAAGGACAAGATTCGTCTCCTCACATCTTTTTAGTACCTTTTCCAAATTACTCAAACAAACATCATAAGTGTTACCAAAACTAGAAAAATTATCCATGAAAACCTCAACAAAATTTTCAACCATATTATTGAAAATTGCCATCATACATCGCTGAAATGTGGCAGGTGCATTACATAAGTTGAAAGGCATTCACCTAAAAGAAAATGTACCGTATGGGTAGGTAAAAGTAGTTTTATGTTGGTCTTCTGAGGCAACAACTATTTGGTTGTATCCCGAATATCCATCTAAAAAGTAATAAAATTTTTTACTTACCAATTGATCTAACATTTGATCCATAAAAGGCAATGGAAAATGATCCTTACGAGTGGCTTTGTTCAACTTTCTATAGTCAATAAAGATTCTCCAATCGGTGATATTTCTTGTTGGGATTAACTCATTTTGTTCATTCTCAACAATTGTGATCCCACCTTTCTTTGGTACACATTATAACAGGCTTACCCAAGAACTATCTGAGATGAGGTAGATGATTCCCACATCTAACCTTTCGATTACCTCCTTCTATACTACCTCTTTCATGATATGGTTAAGTCTCATTTTTCCATCAATTTTAACGTTTACACCCTCCTCTAAAATAATTGCCTTTTTAAATTTCATTAAAATAGCAATAAATTGCTCCTCTTGATGTTTTGTTAAGTCCGCTGAAATAATCACAAGCAAAGTAGAACTATTGCCAAGATAAACGTATTTTAAATGGGATGAAAGTCTCATTAGTTTGTGATACGAGTCACAAAGGCCCAACCCAAGCCCAAGAACGTGATAGGCTCAAATTACCACAAGGCCCAATAACGAGATCAAAGGCCCGACAAATGCGTTCCAAACTAAACGAGACCATTCAGGAGTTTTTTAGCAAGGCCTTAGATGCGTACATGAAACAAAGAGAAAATCAAGATTCACTTTCTTGTTTTCAAGAAAATCAAGAAACCGAATCTTGGCCCAATCTTGCTGTTTGGAGCAATTTCAAGAATCAAGAAAATCAAGATTTCAAATCTTGGAAATCTTGGTCCAAGAAATCAAATCTTGCAGCCAAAGCGCATTGGATCTCCGTTACGAGCATCAACGAACAAATTTCGGTAGGAGATGGAATACAAGCCCAAGTTCTTGAAGGCAAGGCCCAATAAGATGATTCCAAGCCCAACCAAGAAGACAAACCATACTTACTTGAAAATCAGGTCAAATTGTCAAAGTGGCCCAATTTGTAAAGTTTTATTTTTTAAAATACTTAGTTTAAATTTTTTATGTAAATATTCTGTCCAAGAGGCCCAATTAAAAGGCCTTGGCCGAATTTCCATTTAAAATTAAAAAAATTAGGAGTTTTTTTTAGTTTTAGTTTTCTAATCAGTTTAGGAAAACATTTGAAAGGCCTATATAAAGGCTTGGCTGGCCACCTTGTTAGATACTTCTCAATTATATGAAAATTTCAGATTTGTTTGAGTGCAGAATTCTCCTTGAGTTTCTTCCAAGAATTCTCTTTTGAGTTTTCTTTAGAAGTAGTTTTAACAATCTTTTTGATTGTGGGAGTCATATTCAGCCTTCTTCTTACCATTGATTTTCATTGGAGGGGAGATTAGAGCCGTTTGAAGGGAGTTGTGAAATCTTTCGGGATTTCAAGGCTTCTTAGAACTTATCTTTATTTTTATTGATGTTCGTTCTTTTAATTTTCTTTACTGTTTGCATTGAATTCCTTGACTAATCTTTTAATTTCTTTGTTGCGTTCCAGCCATCAAAACCTTCAAGGATCTGTTCGGCGTTCTTCTTGGCTGCAAAAATCGATTATCAAACCCTTTTTTTTCATCATTCTTGCCGATTCTTCCTTGTTATTTTAGTCTAAGTCAGTTTGCTGGAATTGGAAGTTTGAGTCGCTGTTTTGGGGAAATTGACTTGCTATTCGTTTTTGGACAGAATTGCACTCGTCTTGGATCTCAAGAATTGTGTTCGATTTTCTTTCAATCTTACCTTTCTTTTTGTCGCCCGAAACCATAGAATTCTTTTGAATCTGATTATTCTTTGTGATCTGATTTTTTAATCTGTTTTGGTATTCGATAGATTCAGCTATTGGGTTTTCTCTCTAAAACTCAAATTCAGGTTCTTGACTTCCGAGAATTGTCATCTCTAAGAGAGCTTTGAGTCTTGCTGATTCTTGATTGATTTGGGATTTAAATTCAGATCTAATTCGATTCGAATTCTAATTCTCTGCCTTGTTTTTCAGATCTGATCATTTAGAGCGTCATAGGAGTTTTCCTCATAACTTGACAACTCGATCTTGGTCGCGCGCAACCCTCTATCATTTGATTTCTACACTAATTTCTATTTTTTAAACTACAAACAGCAGTTTACCCAGAAAATTTTTTCGAAAAAAATTCATTTGAGTGGGTAAACATTGTCCGATTGATCTGAAATTTTAAATACATATTTTTGGCACTGTGATTGAATATAGAAAAAATATTTCCCGCAAAAAGTCAGTCTAAAAAGACAAAAAAATTGAAAAATACGAAATCCAATAAAAATTTAAAAAAAGATTCAGCGGGTTGAGTTTGGTGCCCAAACTTTCCAGATCAAAAATTAAATATTTAAGGACATTCCAAATTTAATTTTGTGGTTTTTGGAGATCGGGAACACCTCGAACGAAGTTGTCAAGTTACTCCGCAGTTTTTCGTGTTTTTCAATTTCAACAATTTTTATTGATTCTTAGCTGTAGGTTTTCATTTGTTTGCCTTTATTCTTCCTTTACACTATCTAAGACCTTCTTGTTTCTTGTGTTAGTATGATTTTAAGGTGTGCACAATTCTTCCTAGGTGCAACACAAATTAATCGGTGTGTCGTCTGTTTTTGGCATCTTAGTGCAAATTAGTTCTCTTTGGTAGTTTCGGTTCATACACTTTCTAATTTGTTGATATAGACTCTACGAAAGAACTCACAAGACTAAATTCTACCTCATTGAGAATTTTATTTTTCTTTTTGAGTGACTAACGGTGAGGTTTGCTAACATTTCTTTTTGAGTGTTGAGAGTTTATTTTGCAGGTTCTTGAAAATGTCTAAGGTTGGTCAAGGTGATAATGATCATAATGATGTCTACGACACATTTACAAAATTCCAACAATAATTAGACGAACAGGCTGCCTTACTCAGAACTTTGAGTGCTACTTTAAATGAGGTACGATTGAATCAAGAGCCTCAATATCGAGATCCAATTAAAGAAGATATGGATAATCAGCCTCCTGCTCATCGGCGCGGTCCTCGATGTGTCCCTAGAATTGACTCTGATTTTCATGATCGTGGGTAGCCCTCTTTGGCAAAATCGAAGTTCGCAATTCCCCAATTTCGTGGTAAGAATGATCCAGAAGCTTATTGTGAATGAGAATCTAATATTGAACTTATGTTTCGATATTATAAATATCCGGATGATGAAAAGGTAGCGTTAGCAACGCTAGAATTTTCAGATTATGCATTAAGTTGGTGGACTCAACTTGGGGTAAATCGTCATCGGAATTATGAAGGTGAGATTTCGACATGGGATGAGTTGAAATAGATTATGCGTAAAAGATTTATTCCACCTCACTACTATAGAGAGATTAAAACAAAGCTTAGAAGACTTGTTCAAGGTAGTAGGATGGTAGATGAATATTTTAAGGAGATGGAAATACTCGTTGAGAGAGTTAATGTGGAGGAGGATGAGGAAACAACTATGGTTCGATTTATTGATGGTTTGAACAGGCCGATAGCTAATACATTGAGGCTACAAACTTACATTGATTTGGAAGAAGCAGTTCACAAAGCCATTGAGATCGAGCAATAATTAAAGGATCAAAGGTTTGGTTCCTTCTCTACTTCACAATATTACCAAGGTAACAATTCCAATTCTGATTTTAAAAGTTCAAAATCCCCTTTTGTTAGTAATAAGTCTTTTTTGAGTAATGGAAGTAAGCAATCAGATTGGAAAAAAGGGCTCCTGTTAAAGCGTAAACACCTTTTAAGCAGCCCAATTTAGGTGATTCAAATATGAAGAGGACTCGTGAGATTGAATGTTTTAAGTGCAAAGGGCGTGGTCATTATAGTAGGGAATGCCCTAACACGAGATTGCTTCTTCTGAAAGATAATGGTGAGTACACTTCCGACTCTGATAAAACAGATCCAGATATGCCAGAACTTGTGGATGACAGTGATAATGGCGAAGAGTTGGTCGAACCACCAAAAGAAGGGGACTTTGCTGATTTTCAATGCCTTGTAGTTCGCCGAACTCTAAACATCCAGATGAAAGATGATGACAACCAAAGGACCAATATTTTTCATTCTCGGTGTTTTATTAAAGGTAACTTATGTTCACTCATTATTGATAGTGGGAGTTGCTTGAATGTAGTGAGTAGCTATTTGGTGGATTCTTTAAAGTTTCCTTGTACCAAACGCCCTAAGCCATATCACCTTCAGTGGCTTAACGAATGTTCCGAAGTTAAAGTTACGAAACAGTCCTTGGTCACTTTTAAGCTCGGGTATTATGAGGATGAAGTATGGTGTGATGTGGTCCCAATGCATGCGGCACACTTGCTCCTTGGACGGCCTTGGCAATTTGATCGCGATGTTACACACCAAGGTAAGCTTAATCGACACTCCCTTGTGTTTAAAGGTAGAAAATTCACTTTTTCTCCTTTAAATCCAACTGATGTATATAAAGATCAATTGAAGATGATGAAATTTTGTGAGGGGTAAGGGAGAAAGGACAAGTACAAAAGACAGAGAGAAAAGAGGCTAGTAGTGAAAAAAGTCAAAATTTAAAAAGCCCAATGGTGAGTGAATCCACAAGTGGTAAAATGAGTGGAAAAAATTTTTTGGCAACAAAAAAAGATGTGAGGAGAGCCCTACTCAATAAACAGCCATGTATCCTTGTGAGGTTTAGGCAAAATTATTTATCTTTATCTAACATTAATGAAAATTTTCTTAGTGTGTTTCAGTCTCTTTTGCAGGATTATGAGGATGTTTTTAGTGAGGCCCCTAAAGGTTTACCACCTTTACGAGGGATAGAGCATCAAATTGACTTAGTACCTGGAGCTTCAATACCAAATTGACCAGCCTATAGATGCAATCTCGAGGAGACAAAGGAATTGCAAAGGCAAGTTGGGGAATTACTAGACAAAGGGCACATTCGTGAGAGCCTAAGTCCTTGTGTCGTTCCTATCTTATTGGTACCAAAGAAAGATGGTACGTATCGAATGTGTGTTGATTGTCATCCAATCAACAAAATAATGGTAAAGTATCGACACCCAATTCCTAGACTTGATGATATGCTTGATGAATTACATGGTTCAGTCATATTTATTAAAATTGATTTGAAAAGCGGTTATCATCAAATTCGAATGAGGGAAGGGGATGAATGGAAAACAGCCTTTAAAACAAAATTTGGATTGTATGACTGGTTAGTTATGCCTTTCGGCCTTACTAATGCACCTAGTACATTTATGAGATTAATGAATCATGTTTTAAGGCTTCACTTGGGTAAATCCATAGTAGTTTACTTTGATGATATTTTAATTTACTCCAAGACATTAGATGATCATGTTTTCCATGTTAGAACCGTTTTGGATATTCTGTGAGCTGAAAAATTATTTGCCAACCTTGATAAATGCACATTCTATTGTGATAAACTAATATTCTTAGGTTTCATAGTTAGTGCACAAGGTATTCATGTCGATGAGGACAAAGTCAAGGCAATCAGGGAGTGCCGACTCCTAAATCGGTAACTGAGGTTTAGCTAGCTTTTATAGACGATTTGTGAAAGATTTTATAGACGATTTGTGAAAGATTTCTCTACTATTGCTACCCCATTAACAGAGGTCATAAAGAAATCAGTGGGTTTCAAACGGGATGAAACCCAAGAAAAGGCTTTTCAGACCCTAAAAGCTAAGTTATGTTCTACTCCTATTCTTAAATTACCTAATTTTTCTAATACTTTTGAACTTGAGTGTGATGCTTCAGGAATTGGAATCGGCGCCGTTTTAATGCAAGATAAGCAACCTATTGCTTATTTTAGTGAGACATTGAATGGTGCACAATTAAACTACTCGACTTAGGACAAATAGCTATTGGCATTGGTTCGTGCACTTCAAGTATGGCAACATTACTTGTTGCCTAATGAATTTGTCTTACATACAGATCATGAATCCCTTAAATGGTTAAAAGGACAAGGTAAGTTGAGTAAACGGCATGCCCGATGGGTAGAATTCATTGAAACATTCTCTTATGTGATAAAATATAAAACAGGTAAAGATAATGTAGTTGCAGATGCTTTGTCCAGACGATATGCTTTAATAACTACATTGAATGCTAAAGTCTTAGGGTTTGAACACATCAAGGAGTTATATAATGATGATGCTGATTTCGGCCATATCTATAAGAATTGTGGACATACTACTTTTGCAAAGTTTTATCTTGTAGATGGCTTTCTTTTTAGTATAAACAGGTTGTGCATACCAAAGTGTTCCATGAGAGACTTATTGATTCATGAGGCCCATAGTGGGGGTTTAATGGGACATTTTGGAGTGGCCAAAACACTAGACATTTTGCAAGAACTCTTCCATTGGCCACATATGAAGAAGGATGTCGAAAAGGTATGTTCCAAGTGCATTACATGTAAACAAGCAAAATCTAAGGTAATGCCTCATGGCCTTTACACTCCTTTACTGATTCCTACTTCACCTTGGGTAGATTTATCCATGGATTTTATTCTAGGTTTGCCTCGAACTAAGAAAGGAAGAGATAGTATATTTGTTGTTGTTGACAGGTTTTCAAAGATGGCACATTTTATTCCTTGTCACAAAACAGATGATGCTACACATGTGCCAGACTTATTCTTTAAAGAGGTGGTAAGACTTCATGGCATCCCTAAAACAATTGTTTCTGACAGAGATGTCAAATTCCTTAGCCACTTTTGGAAGGTCTTGTGGGGTAAGCTTGGTACTAAATTACTTTATTTCACTACACGTCACCCCCAAACTGATGGCCAAACTGAAGTAGTTAATCGGATCTTAGGGACATTATTACGATCTGTTGTGGGAAAGAACATTAGAAATTGGGAAGAATGCCTACCATTTGTTGAATTTGCATATAATAGATCTATTCATTCTACAACTGGTTATTCTCCATTTGAACTTGTTTATGGCTTTAATCCACTAATAGTACTTGATCTTGCGCCATTACCACTTGAACACATTGTTAATTTCGATGGCGAACAGAAAGCTGAGTTGGTGAAATCTTTACATGAGAAGGCTAGGCAACAAATAGCCAAAACAAATGATGCCAACACCAACAAAGCAAACAAGGGGCGCAAACGGGTTATCTTAGAACCCAAAGATTGGGTTTGGGTCCATTTGAGGAAAGAATGACTTCCTACAAAAAGAAAGACCAAGTTGGACCCAAGGGGCGATGGGCCTTTCCAAGTACTCAAGCGGATCAACGACAATGCCTATAAAATTGATCTACCTGGTGAGTACAATGTAAGTTCTACTTTTAATGTGGCTGACTTGTCCCCATTTGATTTTTCATATTCGAGGAGGAATCTTTTTGAGGAAGGGGGCAATGATACGAGTCACAAAGGCCCAACCCAAGCCCAAGAACGTGATGGGCTCAAATTACCACAAGGCCTAATAACGAGATCAAAAGCTCGACAAATGCGTTCCAAACTAAATGAGACCATTCAGGAGTTTGTTAGCAAGGCCTTAGATGCGTACATGAAAGAAATAGAAAATCAAGATTCACTTTCTTGTTTTCAAGAAAATCAGGAAACCGAATCTTGGCCCAATCTTGCTGTTTGGAGCGATTTCAAGAATCAAGAAAATCAAGATTTCAAATCTTGGAAATCTTGGTCTAAGAAACCAAATCTTACAGCCAAAGCGCATTGGATCTCCATAACGAGCATCAACGAACCAATTTCGGTAGGAGATGGAATACAAGCCCAAGTTCTTGAAGGCAAGGCCCAATAAGATGATTCCAAGCCCAACCAAGAAGACAAACCATACTTACTTGAAAATCAGGTCAAATTGTCAAAGTGGCCCAATTTGTAAAGTTTTATTTTTTAAAATACTTAGTTTAAATTTTTTATGTAAATATTCAGTCCAAGAGGCCCAATTAAGAGGCCTTGGCCGAATTTCCATTTAAAATTAAAATAATTAGGAGTTTTTTTAGTTTTAGTTTTCTAATCAGATTAGGAAAACATTTGAAAGGCCTATATAAAGGCTTGGCCGGCCACCTTGTTAGATACTTCTCAATTATATTGAAAATTTCAGATTTGTTTGAGTGCAGAATTCTCCTTGAGTTTCCTCCAAGAATTCTCTTTTGAGTTTTCTTTAGAAGTAGTTTTAACAATATTTTTGATTGTGGGAGCCATATTCAACCTTCTTCTTGCCATTGATTTTCATTGGAGGGGAGATTAGAGCCGTTTGAAGGGAGTTGTGAAATCTTTCGGGATTTCAAGGCTTCTTAGGACTTATCTTTATTTTTATTGTTGTTCGTTCTTTTAATTTTCTTTGTTGTTTGCGTTGAATTCCTTGACTAATCTTTTATTTCTTTGTTGCGTTCCAGCCATCAAAACCTTCAAGGATCTGTTTGGCATTCTTCTTGGCTGCAAAGATCGATTATCAAACCCTTTTTTTCATCATTCTTGCCGATTCTTCCTTGTTATTTTAGTCTAAGTCAGTTTGCTGGAATTTGGGGAAATTGAATTGCTGTTCGTTTTTGGGCAGAATCGCACTCTTCTTGG
The DNA here is from genome assembly GCF_025698545.1 of Gossypium raimondii. Taxonomy (NCBI): domain Eukaryota; kingdom Viridiplantae; phylum Streptophyta; class Magnoliopsida; order Malvales; family Malvaceae; genus Gossypium; species Gossypium raimondii. The sequence goes on along the minus strand of NC_068574.1, from coordinate 34,683,837 downwards.
ATCTCAAGAATTGTGTTCGATTTTCTTTCAATCTTACCTTTCTTTTTGCCGCCCCAAACCCTAGAATTCTTTTGAATCTGATTATTCTTTGTGATTTGATTTTTTTAATCTGTTTTGGTATTTGAAATATTCGGCTATTGGGTTTTCTCTCTAAAACTCAAATTCGGGTTCTTGACTTCCGAGAATTGTCATCTCTAAGAGAGCTTTGAGTCTTGCTGATTCTTGATTGATTTGTGGATTTAAATTCAGATCTAATTCGACTATAATTCTAATTCTCTGCCTTGTTTTTCAGGTCTGATCGTTTAGAGCGTCATAGGATTTTTCCTCGTGACTTGACAACTCGATCTTGGTCCGCGTTCAACCCTCTATCAGTTTGAGTTTAGGCGATTCCTCAATAACAACTTGGGTTGTGTAAATTCCTGAACTTTCAATTCTAGCTGTTCGAACCACAGTGGTTGAACATAACTCCTCGAATTGGCTTCTATCGAAGCCAAACCTTCATTACATTTTTCATCTTCGAATGGTTTAGACCCTAAAGTGTTCTCCAATAAGTGTTCTTCAAAATTGTGTTCCATAGAAACTAAGGTTTCTAATTCTTCCATTATTGAACACTTTTCTATCGGATCTGGAAATTTCATCGCCTTCAGAACATTAAATGTTACCTTGTTGTCTTGAACTCGCATGGTGAGTTTGACTTTTTACACATCTGTCAACATTCTTTCCATGGCTAGGAAAGGTCTCCCCAGGATGATCAGAACTTCTTTACATACTTCAAAGTCCAACATAAGAAAGTCACCAGGAAAAATAAATTTATCAACTCTTACCAAAACATCCTCGATATTTTCTTCGGGATATGCTAACGATCAATTCGCTAGTTGGAGTGTTACAATACTAAATCTTCACCTATTCCAAACAACTTGAAATTAGATTTGGGCATCAAGTTGATGCTTGTTCTTAAGTCCCAAAATGCTTTACCGTAATATGATTCACTGATTTTAGAAGGTATCGTACAGCTTCTAGGGTCTTTAAGTTTTAGAGGTAGTTTGTTCTCTAAGAATGCACTACACTCTTTGGTCAAAGCAACAGTCTCATACTCACTGAGTAATTTCTTCTTAGACAGAATATCCTTCGTAAACTTCACGTAATTGGGCATTTGTTCTAAGGCCACTACCAACGGGATGTTGATATGCAACTGCTTTAGAACATCCAAGAACTTCTTGAATTGTACTTCTTGTTTATGCTTATTTGTTGAAGTCTTTGAGGATATGGAACTCTAGGTTGATATGGACAAATTTTCTAAGGAAATAAATCTACAAAAGTAGGTGTTAGCTTTTCAGAATTCACTAGTTTAGTGTTTACCTTATCATATTTTTCAGCATCTGATTTTTCTATTGTGGGGACATCAATTGTTAGCTGACTTCTTTCCTTTTCAGTAGGCTCATTTTTAACCACAACCTTCTTAGGTTCCACAATCTTACCACTTCGTCACTCTACCACTTTACAATATTCCTTACCAGCATTCTTCAAATTTTTTGTATTGCTCGGCAAGGCTCCTTGTGGTCTACTAGGAAGCTAAGTAGCTAATTGACCCATCTGGTTCTCAAAATTTTTCAGCATTGCTGCTTGACTTTGGATAGTTGTTGATTGACTTTGGATCAAGGCGTCATTTTTCACCATGTATGCTTTCAACAAGTCTTCCAAACTGTTTGGTGACTTAAATTAATGTGGTTTTCAGGCTTGTTGGTTAAACCCTTGGGTTTGGTTGAGTCTATGTTGCATCTGATTGTTGTTTGGTTCATTTCCTTGGTTACTCTAGGAAAACTTGGAATGATTCCACCATAAAGGATTGTAAAAGTTGGACTGTGGTCCTTGTACACTTCTCTATTTTAACACTGGTTCCTTACATAATACATAGATTTGGGTTTGAAGGGCAATTCTCAGATGCATGATCATCCCCACAACACACATAGGAAACAGCATCATACTGACTTAGTGATTGAGCTGCAAAATTATTCAAACCATTAGTGGTATACTATTTTAAAATTGAGGAAATAGAAAATACCTGAGCAAAAAGTGATGTCAATGGGTCCATTTCATGCACTCCAGCTACCCGTTTCCTGAAACTACTCGAATTGTGGAAACACAAAAATATATAGACTTTTTCAGCACCTTTTGAGCCCTAATTTGTGCAATTTCATAGTAATTTTTGTTGAAATTCATAATTTAATTATAAAATAATTAATTTTCACTTAAATTATTGACATATTGAATTTTAATTATTTTTATAATAAATTTATACAAATTCATTTTATTTTCGACAGTTTTACACAAAGGGTGAAAATTGGCTTGACAGACACTTTGAAATGCTTGAATTGTTGGGACAATGTTGTGCATCAAGTGATCAAGAGCAAGGCTAATAATATTATCCAACCATGGATGGTCCAAAATATGTATTAAAAATATTTTATAATTAACTTTGATCCAAAATTAATTGGGTTAAAAATTAATTATAAGCGTGAAGATGAAAAAAGGCCCAATTGTGCTAAGTAAAGAAGACTGATCCAGTTAGCAAATGGGGCAGCTCAAACCGTCCATAGATCTTACCCAATCAGCTAATTTTAGCTGATTTCCACACTTTCAAACCAACCCTTGAATTTTTCTTAAAATCCTATTCAAACCCCTCCACTTTCCGTGCCTTCAAACTTTTGCCCTTAGCTTAAAATAGCAAGTTTAAGCCATTCAAACTTGCACCTTATGTGGCCAGCCAAGGTAAGAGGAGTGGATGTTATTTATTTGCTATTTTTAGCAACCATTCCCACCTATAAATACCCCTCTTCCCTTCCTCATTTAACAAACCATTCATTCCTACACATCTTTCTCTCTTTTACTCACTTTTTCTCTTTTGTTTTTTTCCCTTTTTCTTGTTCATTCCCTTGCCGATTTCCCTATTGAAAAAGAGTCTTCTTCCACATTAGAATAGCAGCATTCAACTATTCATAGAGGCATTGGTTTAATAGAATAAGTAGAGAAGAAAAGGAGCACACTAGTTTGGTTTCAAAGAAATCTTGGATTTGTTTCCTAGTTCCCTTCTCTTTAATTTTTTTTTGTTTATGTTGTGATCATGAATATGAGTAATTTTTGTGTTTTTGTTCTTATTCTAACCAATGAATTAAATTTAATTTGTGTTGGATTGATTGCATTCTATCACTTAAATTATTAAAATCATGTTTGTGTTTTTATAGGCCTTGGTAAGTTGTTCAATTAATTAAAATCATGCTTATATTATAATTACATAAAAATGTAAACTAGCGAATGAATTAATTATAAATGTATTGAAATTTTAATTAATTGACACAATATTTAATTGATGCATGTTTAATCTTCTAAGGTAGTGAAGGTTAAATTAGCGATGGTATGAAACGATATATTAGCGTTCCATAACTTGCAAGGTTATTGTGATTAAATTGTTTCAATATAGAAATATATTGTTACCGCACTTAATTTTATATGTGCTTATGAAGATTGATTAATTGTTTGAAAAGGCATTGAGAAATTTTCGAGAGATTGGTTAACTTAGTAAGTATGTATGTGCAGTAGTTAACAAATTATCAAGTTACCGTGAAAATATTCGTAGCAACATAAACATGGGTTTAGTAATTCTACGTTAAGGAATGTAATCGATCTAACACAATTATGCCATATCATACATTGGAATTTTTACTTTTTAACTTTCTTAGTTAATTTCTAGTTTTTAAATCACTTCTTCAAGACAACATATTTTTCCTATCACCAAAGTGTTTAATTTACATTTCATAAAATTTGTTTTCTTTCACAATCCATGTGGGTACGATAACTCGACATTTACTTGTCACTTTATTACTTGATAACGATTGTGTACACTTGCTCATTTTCGTCATTCCAAGTTTTTGGTGTCATTACTAAGGACTGTTTTAAAAGACATTATTTGTGAAATTGTTAATTTTGCATTTTGATCTTTTTTTTCTCTATTAAATTTTAATTCCAATATATTTTTTTGTGTTTGTTTTAGGTGCTTATGAGTATTGATCAAATTATTTACTTACTCACCATAGACGCTGAAATTGAAAGGACTTTTAGACAAATGAGAAGGCAAGCGAACCAAAGGAGGACTGAAGAGATGAATTTCGAAAATAAAAACCTAAATCAAAGAGGAGCATTCGCTTATAAACACAATCCGATCATTTTTGCGAATGACAGAAACTACGCCATTCGTTAATATGTTATTCCTCTCTTCAAAGAGATTAATCCGAGTGAGACCCGAAATTGAGACACGGCAATTCAAACTAAAGCTAGTCATGTTCCAAATGTTGCAAAATATGGGTCAATTTAGTAGGATGCCTATTGAATGTCCACATCCTTATCTTCTGCTATTAATGGAAGTGAGTGACTCATTCAAACTAGTTGGAGTGGCCAAGGACTCCTTGAGACTGAGATTATCTTCATACTCATTAAGAGATAAAGCACAAGCATGGTTAAACTCCCTACCGTCAGGTTTCATAACTACGTGGCAAGAGTTGGTTGAACGTTTCTTAATGAGATACTTTCCTCCATCTCTAATCGCCAAAATTCGTAATGAAATCACTTCATTTCAGCAACTTGGCGAAGAATCTTTATATGAGACATGGGAGAGTTTCAAGGAGTTATTACAAAAGTGCTCTCATCATGACATTCCTTACGACATTCAAATAGATACTTTCTATATTGGTCTCAATATTCATACTAGAATGATGGTGGATGCTTCGGCAAATGGAGCCCTTCTTTTTAAGTCTTATAATGATTCTTATGAGATTGTTGAAAGAATTGCCAGAAACAACTATCAGTGGCCACTAACCGAGTAGCCTCAGAAAGACGAGTAGTAAGAGTACATGGAGCGGACACACTTGCTTCTTTGGTAGCCCGGGTTTCCTCTATGTCTTTTATGCTAAATAACATAATTGTTAATGGTTTCAATGGTAATCTGATAGGTTAGCAGCTAAACCAGTTTGAGAATATTTCTTGTGAATACTGTGGAGATGGCCATTTCTTTGAAAATTTCCCATCGAATCAAAAGTCAAAATATTACATGGGAAATCAGAATTGGAATGGTCTGCAATCAAATTCTTACAACTTTTCATGGCAAAATCTTCCAATTTCTCCATAGAGTAATCAATAGGCGGATCATAGCGACTCTTCTATGCCATTTAGACCAAATTATCTTCCAGAATATTCTCAATAGTGCAACAACCCCACCAACTTAATCTTCAAGTGATCTTGAGAATCTGCTGAAGGCATACATAGCAAAGAATGATGCCACTTTATGAAATCTGGAGAATCAAATGGGTCAGCTAACCAATGAACTTCAAAATAAATCCCAATGAGCTTTGCCCAACGATATTGAAAATCCAAGAATTTTTGGCAAAGAACATTGTAGAATAGTCACTTTTCCAAGTGGGAAGACAATGGACCCCAAGGTGGTTAAGGTTCAAGAACAGCTTGTTGTAGCCCAAGACAAAGAAAAAGTTCAACCGAGTGTTGAAATTCCTATTTCATGGAAGTCAGATTCGGTGAACCTTGATGAGGTAAATTCCAAACCAGTTAGTTCTGATTATCTTACACCCTTGTCAAATGTAGAAAAATTTCCACAAAAGAGTTGTCTAATTAAAGCTAAGATTCCACCACTGCCATATCATCAACGATTCCACAAGCAACAAAAGGATACTTAGTTGAAAGAAATATATGATGGCGAGGTGACTTTTAATGACTTCGATGCTGCAAAATCCCCAAATGTAGTTGAAGGCTGCTCTACTATTTCCAAGATGGAATCGCTGACTTCTACAAAATTGGAGCTTAATTCTTTAGATGATTCATTAGAACATATTCTACTAGAGGATTCACCAAGTGATGATGAAGGCAAGGAATATTTGGCTTTGTTAGAAGCTAGTTCAAAGGAATTCACTCAAGAAGTTCTACTTGAAACATTGAGTTATCATCTCAGAAGTATACGCAACCAAAGTCATTGATTGAAGAGTTAGCTAAACTAGAACTAAAGATTTTGTCTCCTTATTTGAAATATGACTGTTTAGGTCTGTCTTCAACTTTACATGTCATTATTTCAGTTGAGTTCACCAAAGATCAAGAAGAAGAGGCACTTGTGGTTTTGGAAAGGCACAAGAAGGGTACTGGATGAATTATTTCATATATTCGAGTCACGGTTGGAGGATTTGTTGGAATTATAGGAAGTTAAATAAGGCCACTAAAAAATATTATTCCGGGTTTTCTTTCCCTAATAAGATGTTGGATAGATTTGATGGGAAAGAATATGATTACTTCCTTGCTGGGTATGGTTGGTATGATAAATGGCCATTCGACACCACCATGGTTAATGACGATCCTGAATAAAATAGGAGTGCTCTTCAGTTTCTCTATTGTTATTTTATATTTTTAGTTCTTTTTCTCATTTGAATAAAATGGTAGACTTAAATAAAATTTCCTTTGGGTCATTACTTAATTAAAATTCTGCCTAAGAGATTGGAACTTAAGCGGGACCATCTGTGACCCCTCTAGTATTTCTTAGGAGTTTAATTTAATGTAATTTTTTGAAAAAGGCTTTTCTAAGTAGCCCAAATAGTTTAAGTATTTGTTTTGTTAAATAAAGGGTCAACTTTTAGCCCAAGCACTAATTTCTTTGAGTTCTTTTTTTAGTTTACTTTCAGAACAAGAGCTTAGGATCAAAAAAAGAGTTGCTATTAGGCTTAAGACACTACTAGGAAGGGAAATATTCAACCCTTTTCTATACAAACCTGTATCCCTTTCCTTGCTCCACCGCCACTCCCAAGTAGCCCGATAGTGCATCTCACTTAACCCTTAATGTCACAGACCTTAACTTCCTAAAACACCACTCCAAACACCTTGATTCGAAGCCACAAACTACCGCACCTAAATAATTCTTAAAACTACCACCCCCTCCAACTCTAAGCCTTACCATTGACTACTCACTTACCTGCCCAAAATAAAAACCACCCTTAACATAATTTCTAACTCTGACACCAAGAGCCGTTCATCTAGCACCATTCCATGAAGTGAAAAATTTGCTATAAAGGCTATTATGCAACATATGCAATGGAAACAACAATCTTATTAAAGATACTCAAAACTACGGAATGACTCAATGCTTTTAAGAAAATTACACAACCCGTTTGTTTTTTTTTTGCCTAAATTTGCAGACTTTATATTTGATCCATGGAATCCAATGTCGAAGAAGGAACGAGGTGATTCAAGCAAAAACAAGGACCATGAAGTAAAAGATGGGTCAGATTCTAAGGGGTTTGCAAATAAATAAAAAGGGGGGATCTTGTCTCTACTTTATTTTAATTTATTTCTTAGGATATTTTAAGTTTTTAGGTTTAGGTTTTTTTAGATATTTCTATTTCTTGCATGATAAAACAAGAGGTTGACATCATAAATAAAAATTGAACAATTTGCAAAGTAAGAAGTGTGGCAATAGATATGTATATGTCCTGGATTGGATTTACTTAGGAAAAGCTTCGTATTTAAGTAGGAAAACATAACTTGCCTCCTTTTCCTAGGTCCTACCTGGTGTACAATATCTATTCACTTCTATATTTTCATTCTCTCTATTGTTTTTAACAATGGGGACATTGCTCATCTTAAGTAGGGAGACCAAAAATTTAAATTGTTTTTTTTAGAATACATTATTCTTATAATTATGATTTATATTTTGCTCAAAATTTTGAATGTTTTTAATTATGCTAAACTTAAATATAAATAAAGTTCTATTATTCTTAATAATTACTATGTTAGTGCACTATGACATAAAGTTTATTCTTGATCAATTTTGTAATCATACCATAAATTTTTATGAATTTAGGATAGCTAGACATGTATGAAAGTTTAAGTATCTAGAATTGACTTAGTAATTTTTTGAGGCGAAATCCTAGAAAGCATGAAATTTTGAAAATGACTTAGGCAAACTTTTTTTTTGGAGCATTTGAGCCTTTCAAGACAACCTTAACGAATATTTATCCCTTGAAACTCAACTTTAAGACTATATGGCCTGATTTTATTTGTACCATTACAATATTAAGCCATCACTTCTCTCATAATTATCTCTAAATTGTCCCAAACATTAGACTCAGTCTATCTAGAATATTCTTGGAAAATAAGTTTGTGGGAGTTGAAAAGAAGTATCAAATGCTCAAAAAAATTTGTAGTACATATAATAATATGCTCAAAGAAAAAGAAAGAAAAAAAAAAGAGAGCATATGTACTCAAAAGAAATAGATGTACAAAGAGCATGTGTACTCAAAATGCAAAATGAGTTGGTGAAATTACACAAATTTAGTTTTTTTTCGACAGTTTTACACAAAGGGTGAAAATTAGCTTGATAAACACCTTGAAAGGCTTGAACTGTTAGGACAATATTGTGCATCAAGTTATCAAGATCAAGGCTAATAATATTTTCCAACCATGGATGGTCCAAAATATGTATTAAAAATATTTTATAATTATTTTTGATCCAAAATTAATTTGGTTAAAAATAAATTATAAGCCTAAAGATGAAAATAGGCCCAATTGTGCTAAGTAAAAAAGAATGATCCACTTAGAAAATGGGGTAGCCCGAACTGTCCATGAGCTTACCTGATCAATTGATTTACACACTTACAAAACAACCTTTGAAGTTTCCTTAAAATCCTATTCAAACCCCTCTACTTTTCGTGCCTACAAACTTTTACCCCTAACTTAAAATAACAAGTTTGAGCCATTGAAACTTGCACCATATGTGGCTGGTCAAGGGAAGAGGAGTGGATGCAATTTATTTGCTATTTTTAGCAGCCATTCCCACCTATAAATACCCCCTTCCCTTCCTTATTAAACAAACCATTCATTCCCACACATCTCTCTCTCTTTCACTCACTTTCTCTCATTTGTTTTCTTCCCTTTTTCTTGTTCATTCCCTTGTCGATTTCTCTCTTGAAAAAGAGCCTTCTTCCACCTTGGAATAGCAACATTCAACTTATCGTAAAGGTTTCGGTTCAACAGAACGAGCAAATAAGAAGAGGAGCATGCTAGTCTAGCTTTAGAGAAATCCTGGATTTGCTTCCTAGTTCCCTTCTCTTTGATTTTCTTGTTTCTATTGCGATCATGAATATGAATAATTGTTGTGTTGTTCTTCTTATTCTAATTAAAATGAATTAAATTTAATTTGTGTTAGATTGATTGCATTCTGTCCACTTAAATTATTAAAATCATGTTTGTGTTGTTATAGGCCTTGGTAAGTTGTTCAATTAAATAAAATCATGCTTATGTTATACTTGCATTATAAAAGGTAAGGTAACGAATGAATTAATTATTAAAAGTATTGAAATTATAATTAATTGACACGATTTAATTGGTACATGTTTAATTTTCTAAAGTAGTGAAGGTTAAACTAGCCTTGCATAACTTGCAAGATTGTTGTGATTAAACTGTTTCAATATAGAAATATATTTTTACCTCAATTAATCTTATATGTCATTATGAATTGATGAATTTTTGAATTGGCATTGAGAAATGTTCAATAGATTGGTTAATTTAGTAAGTATGTATGTGTAGTAATTAACAAATTATCAAGTTGGTGTGAAAATATTCGTAAGAACATGAACATGGGTTTAGTAATTCTAAATTAAGAAATGGAATCGATCTAACACAAATATGTAATATTGATTAAAACCCATCTTTTTGAAATCATGCATTGGAAGTTTTACTTTTTAATTTTCTTAGTTAATTTACTTAGTTAATTTCTAGTTTTTAAATTACTTCTTCAAAATAACATATTTTTCTCATCACTGAAGTGTTTGATTTATATTTTGTAAATATTTTTCTTTCACAGTCCCTGTTAATTAATAACGGTTGTGTGCACTTGCACATTTTTCTCATCACTCGACATTTAGTTGTCACTTTATTACTTGATAACGGTTGTGTACACTTGTACATTTTCGTCGTTCCAATTTTTCGGCCATTGCTAATTGTTGGTTGTGATCCTCTCGATAATCTGATAAGCCTCGTTATAAGACTTGGACAAAATCGCACCGTTCGCAGAAGCATCTACCATTAATCTTTTGTGTGTGTTGAGACTGTTATAAAACGTCTCCAACTGGATACAATGAGGAATCCCATGATGAGGAGACTTACGAAGCAATTCCTTGAATCTTTCCCACACCTCATATAAAGACTCATCATCCAATTTTTCAAAATTAGTTATCTCATTTTGGAACTTTGCATTCTTGCTCGGTGGAAAATACTTAACCAAAAACCTTTCTGCCAATTCTTGTGATGCGATCATGGTCCAAGACCCAACTAAGGCTATCGAAGAACCAATGGAGCTACCAACGGGGCTGGTTACTCGTGCTCGAGCTAAGAGGTTCAAGGAAGCTGTTGTGGGCCTTATTGATCGAATTTGAGGTAAAGTCGTTGCGGGGTTCATTGATCAATCATGGGCATGCACTCCATGCGTGCCATGCAACTTACTTCAAGCACAACTTTAGCTTTCTTCAGCTTGTGAATTTATTTGTTGGAATAAAGAGTTAATTTTGTTCTAGTTATTTAGTTAAATTAGTTTAAGTCTTTAATTATGTCATAACTTGAACATCATTAATATGTTTTAATTATATCATAATCTAAACATCTTTAATAAAGGTTTTTAATTATGTCATAGTGTAGGACATCTTAAATATATATTTCAAATATGTCCTAGTTTAGACATCATTAATACATATCTTTAGTTCAGACAAATTAAATCATGTTTAAGCTATGCTTAATGTGTCTTTTAGGGTGTTCAATTGACGACATTAAAGGGGGAAACATGCATTTGGACGTGCATGTGTGGGGGAGCTACAGGTTGATCTCTTCGAAGCAACCTTTCGTGGAATGTAATGGACACAAGTGCTTTCACATTAGTCCAATCAGCTGAATGCTATGTTCACACCAAGTGACAATCCAATTTTGAGTTTTCACACCTTGAGAGCTATTCGTGTGCCCTATACAACATTAAAATGGAGACTACTCACTCAGCTTCCCAAGAAAGCATCAGCCATGTTCACACCATCCAAAACTGACCATCTATTTGAACTATCAGCTCAAATTAAAGGCTACAATTTTTGGCTATTTGGGGAGTGCAAAGGACATGGCTGTTGGCGTCACCTATGTATGGGAGTCTTCAAAAGTCATGTGGGATAGCTTAATAGTTATTCAGCAATTAAGCTGAATTAAACTAGTCCATTCGACTAGAATTTTTAGAGCTATAAATACTAAGCTCAAATATTGTATTTCAGACTTTTGAACCTTTGATGAATTTTAATCTATTTGTGAGTTGTTCAACTCTCTTTGTTCTTTTGTGACTCAAATTGACTTATCTAGCTAGTCTAGTGGCGTCAATCTAATTCTCTTTGCAAACATATCACTCTAACGAATGTGTCATTCTAATTATATCGTTTGGTTCCTATCTCCAATAGATAGTGGGTCATGATTCAATCTATCAGCCATTTTCACCTTAGGAGCATTATAAGAATCAAGTCAATATTCCCCTTTTAATATTGGTTCATTCTTCAGCTTTTAAGCCTATCATTCATTCGTCCCTTTGTTAAACAACCAATTAATCCCTTGTTAAACTTATCTTTGTCCAAATTCATCCCTTTGACAAACTAGACTGGATACTACTTAATTTTACGATCGGGAATACAAGCGACTCGAATCAACCAACGAGTAAGAGATCGCATCATTCGGTATCAAAGCTTGTTAAAATTGAGTAAGTTTTGACGTTCTACCATGTCGGGGATGACTTTTGAAAGACAAACAAAAAATATATTTATATGTAGTATATAAAAAAGAAAAGAAAAGACTAGTTTTGTAAAAGTGATTGTTTTCCTGAGCTCTAAAAAAATTTCCTTTACAAACATTTTCGCCACATTTTAAGAACCCTTCTTTCTTTCAGCCTACCCTACACTGATATCAATTCCTACCCATTGCAACACTTTTGAACCCAACCCACAAAGATTTGCTATTAAGTCTAAGGCAGTGACTTACGAACTTAGAAAGGTGAATACGAGTGGAAAAAGGAAAGAGAGTGGTGAGAGAATTAGAGTGAAAAAAGCCAAAAATTTGAGTGAAACACGAGTGGAGTGTATACTTTTCTTTTGACTGAATTTGTGAGGTTTGCTGTAAGGAAACACCATGTCTCGTAGTCCTAAAAGAAATGATACGGAAGGTGGTGGTGCACGCCCCATAAGAAACATTATTGTTGGTGGTGGTGGTGTAGCCGACCTAACTTATCAAGCCCTTATCCGCGAAATGGATTGGATGCTCCAAAGGCTTTTAGAACCAGTGCAAGAACAACTAGAATAATTGGAAGAACAAGTCCAGCAAGAAAGAACTCCATAAAATTCGAGGATGGAGCGAGGCCGACCGAGATACCATCAAGATGATCTCTACGATCTTAGCGATGTGGAGAGCTACCAAGCATCTAATCAAAGGGAAAAAAGATGAGGCCATAGAAACCGAGGGATTAGGGAGCATGAATGAGTAGATGATGACCTCAAGAATATCAAAATGGCTATTCCACCATTCCAAGGGAAGACCGATCTAGAGGCATATCTAGAATGGGAGAAAAAGACTGAGCTTGTCTTCGAGTTCCATAACTACTCGGAGAGTAAGAAACTCAAACTCGCGGCCATCGAGTTCTTCGACTATGCAATCATTGTAAGAGTATGTCCAAAGATCAATCATGAGATGGTTGCAATAACATACTTAATTTACCATGTATATTAATATAAGGTGTTGCCATTATTATTTAAGTTTCTTTTTTGTGAGTATGAATAAACTGTTTTATAATAATGTAAAAGATCCTTAGTCAAGTATTATTGTTGACTAGGACAACAACAATACATTAAGACTAACATGTAGTTGATTGATGATAAAGAGTTGTCATTGATATGGAGTGTAAAAATCAATGCATCAATATGTGTGTTAGAGAACAACATATTGGACTGACCCGCTATGAGTATGTTTCTTGGATTATTATGTAATTGTTACAACATTACTCGTAGTGATTAATATGAATATGATCCTCAGACTTGAGATCATCATTATCCCAACATCGTTAGTTGTATATTTTGATACAGTCAAACGTACACCGTAACTGGTTGTTCTATAAAGGCTGATGTTGTATATACCACAACCTATGTAGATGGATATGGTTAATCAATATAGGATAAGTCTCTCCTACATAATGGGAGTAATATCTTAGGCACTTGATTGAGTGTGACTATAAATAAATGGCCATACTCAAATAAGTTGATATGAGATGTCATACTTATTTATATATCATAGTCTACTCAAGATATCAAGGAACATGGGATGGGCTATGCAAGTGTGACTATTCCATGACTTGTGTCCATTCGAGAGATAAAGGACTTAAGGATTAATGCATGAAAGGTTAATCACAAAAAGGTTATGTCGAATCATGACTTCTTGTAACTTAGGTACCAATGATGCATTGCTAGATGCCACTCATTGTTTGTAACATTAGAATCATTCTAGTATTACTGCTAACGTTACAAGAACCTACAGGGTCACACCCTATGGTTGAAATCAACGGAATAAAACATAGTTGGTATTCTGTTTGGTTATCACATGAATTAAATTAATTATAGAATTAATTTAATTGGGCAATCAAATATCGAACATATTATATGTACAAGGATGTTGTACACATAATGAGAACATAGTTCTATTAATATATGAATTTGGTTAGTATATAAATTTAAATAAATATAGTTTACTGAAATCCTTGTTATAATTAATGTAATTATAATTTTTGGTTAAAAACATTATTATATTTATTTATTTTTAATTATGATTATTATGTTTGGATAAAAATTTTATGAATTATGATTCATTATATATTTACCAATTATAAAAGGGTGAGACACATAGAGTTTAAAAAAAAAACCCTAAAAGAAAAAAAAACTTTGCTTGTGAGGTCTAGTAGCCGTCAAGCAAAGAATTCTCCAAAAAACATTTTGGAGATTTCTTCCGTTCATTGTCAAACTGAGTGGATTACATAGAGGTCGGAATCATAAAAGGTTACGGCTTGGTTCAATGGTAGATCAGAATTCTCATTGCCGAGGCATCGCTGCCTACTCAGATTGAAGTTTCGATAATTTCGAAACCATTATTTCACCCCAATTCGTTCTTCGCACATGGATCCATGAGTTGGATCGCTGGAATTATTTTTTTATTAATTTTTGTTGTGCCATGGGGGTACCGACGTTCCAAAAATTATATGGTGGGATCAATTAACCATGAGCAGGAGAAGAAAAAGAGAATGACACGTGTCCACATAGGCCGAGATGAAAGCCGTCATGAGAAAAAGGTTTATTCCTGCTTATTACCATTGCGAACTATTTCAAAAGCTACAAAACCTTACTCAAGGCAATCAGAGTGTTGAAGACTATTACAAGGAAATGGAAATTACCATGATTCAAGCCGATGTCGAGGAGGATCGGGAGGCTACCATGGCGAGGTCTTAGCCGGATTAAATCGTGATATTGCCAACATGGTGGAACTACAACACTACGTTGAAGTTGTAGACATGGTGCACATGGCCATTAAAGTGGAGAAACAACTCAAACGAAAAGGTGCCGTTTGAGCCTCAGATCCCATCTTTTTACAGTATGTTTATAATAAATAAAACTTGGTGGGCCATAACAGGTTGAAAGGATATTTTATAATTCACTTTAGCAAAACATTGAATTATGTATGCTATTTTTGACATGCACGGTGTTTGAAATGCATAGTTATAGCCCAATGACCCATTTGATAAAAGGTTGTAATTTTTATAAACACGGCCTGCGTATCTTGCCTTACTATTATTCTCTTGTATTTCTCTTCTCATCTTATTCCCTCATATGTAAAACAAGTTTCTGAATATTGTAATTTGCAAGAGTTGCTGTGGGCTAGACAAGAAGGAAGATGGGCCAACTAGTGTGGACCGATAGCTTGTGAAATGGCTTACACCTTTAGGTTTCCTTTTGGTTCTCCCATTGGCTTAGGTTGAACCACCTTAGTTTATGGGCTATAATTATTACATTTATTTATTGCATTATTTATTTACGTTTGAGATGCTATGGATGTCTAAAGCATGCCAATTTTAAAAATTTGATAATAATAAACGCGACAATATCTTGCTCGCCATAGCTGCATTCATGACTATGAAATTTGACAGATAGACGTCAGAACAGCTTTCCTTAACGGGAAACTTGAAGAGGATGTGTACATGACACAACCTGAAGGTTTTGTCAATCCAAAGGATGCTAGCAAGATATGTAAGCTACAAAGATCCATTTATGGATTAAAGCAAGCTTCTCAAAGTTGGAATCTTCGTTTTAACGATGCAATCAAAGAGTTTGGTTTTATCAAAAATGAAGATGAGTCATGTGTTTACAAGAAAGTTAGTGGGAGCACTATCATATTCTTGGTACTGTATGTGGATGACATACTTATCATGGGAAATGTCATACCTACCTTACAGTCTATTAAGACTTGGTTAGGAAATTCTTTTTCTATGAAGGACTTGGGCGAAGCCACTTACATCTTAGGAGTCAAGATCTATAGAGATAGTTCAAGACGACTACTAGGTCTAAGCCAAAGTACATACATAGATAAAGTATTGAAAAGGTTTAGTATGGAAGAATCTAAGAGAGGATTCCTACCTATGAGACATGGTATTTCACTCTCGAAGGAAATTTGTCCTTCAACTCCACAAGAGAGAGAACACATGAGTAAAATTCCATATGCTTCCGCTATTGGATCTATCATGTATGCCATGTTATGTACCCATCTAGATGTCTCATATGCCTTAAGTATGACGAGTAGGTACCAAGTAGATCCCAGTGAAGGTCACTAGACCACAGTCAAGAATATCCTTAAGTACTTAAGAAGAACTAAGGAAACATTCCTAATATATGGAGGTGAGGAAGAGTTAAGTGTGAAAGGTTACACTAATGCCAGCTTCCAAACCGACAAGGACGATTCTCGATCACAATCAGGTTTTGTGTTTTGCCTTAATGGTGGTGCTATGAGCTGGAAGAGTTCAAAGCAAAGTACAGTAGTCAATTCTACAACAGAGGCCCAGTATGTTGCAGCTAGTGAGGCAGCAAAGGAAGCGGTTTGGATCAAAAAGTTCATTACTGAACTAGGGGTTGTGCCTAGCATATCAGATGCTATAGAACTCTAATGTGATAAAAATGGAGCCATTGCACAAGCTAAAGAACCTAGATCTCACCAGCGATCCAAACATATACTTAGGCCCTACCATGTTATTCGAGAGATTATCGATCGAGGGGATGTAGAGATATGCAGAGTACCTACAGATGATAACTTTGCTGATCCCTTGTCCAAGCCTCTGACATAGTAGAAGCATGATCATCACACTAAGTCACTCGGTATTAGATATATGAGTGATTGGTCTTAGTGCTAGTGAGAGATTGTAAGAGTATGCCTAAAAATCAATAATGAGATGGTTGTAATAACATACTTGATTTACCATGTTTATTAATATAAGGCGTTTCCATTATTATTTCAGTTTCTTATATGTGTGTATAAATAAACTGTTTTATAATAATGTCCTGAGAATAATATGATTATTCTTAAAATATCCTTACTCAAGTATTATTGTTGACTAGGACAACAATAATGCATTGAGACTAACATGTAGTTGCTTGATGATAAAGAGTTGTCATTTATATGGAGTGTAAAAATCAATGCATCAATATGTGTGTTAGAGAACAACATATTGGACTGACCCGCTATGAGTATGTTTCTTGGATTATTATGTAATTGTCACAACATTACTCATAGTGATTAATATGTATATGATCCTCAGACTTGAGATCATCATTATCCCAACATCGTGAGTTGTATATTTTGATACAGTCAAACGTACACCGTAACTGGTTGTTCTATAAAGGCTGATGTATATTCCACAACCTATCTAAAGGGATATGGTTGATCAATATAGGATAAGTCCCTCCTATATAATGGGAGTAATATCTTAGGCCACTTGATTGGGTGAGACTAGAAATGCATGGCCATGCTCAAATAATTTGATATGAGATGTCATACTTATTTATATATCATAGTCTACTCAATATATCAAGGAACATGGGATGGACTATGCAAGTGTGACTATTCCATGACTTGTGTCCATTCAAGAGATAAAGGACTTAAGGATTAATGCATGAAAGGTTAATCACAAAAAGGTTATGTCGAATCATGACTTCTTGTAACTTAGGTACCAATGATGCATTGCTAGATGCCACTCATTGTTTGTAACATTAGAATCGTTCTAGTATTACTGCTAACGTTACAAGAACCTACAGGGTCACACCCTATGGTTGAAATGAACGGAATAAAACATAGTTGGTATTGTGTTTGGTTGTCACATGAATTAAATTAATTGTAGAATTAATTTAATTGAGCAATCAAATATCGAACATATTATATGTACAAGGATGTTGTACACATAATGAGAACATAGTTCTATTAATATATGAATTTGGTTAGTATATAAATTTAAATAAATATAGTTTACCGAAATCCTTGTTATAATTAATGTAATTATATTTTTTTGTTAAAAAGATTATTATATTTATTTATTTTTAATTATGATTATTATGTTCGGATAAAAATTTTATGAATTATGATTCATTATATATATACCAATTATAAAAAGGTGAGACACATAGAGTTTTTTTTTTAAAACCCTAAACGAAAAAAAACTTTCCTTGTGAGGTTTAGCAGCCGTCAAGCAAAGAATTCTCCAAAAACAATTTTGGAGATTTCTTCCATTCATTGTCAAATTGGGTGGATTACGTAGAGGTCAGAATCATAAATGGTTGCGGCTTGGTTCGATAGTAGATCAAAATTCTCATTGCCGAGGCGTCAAATGGATCCATGGGTTGGATCATCGAAATTATTTTTTATTAATTTTTGCGGCGCAATGGGGGTACCAGCATTCCAAGAATCATATGGTGGGATCAATTAACCTTGAGCCGGAGATGAAACGGAGAATGGCACGTGTCCACATAGGCTGAGATGAAAGCCGTCATAAGGAAAAGGTTTATTCCTTCTTATTACCATTGCGAACTATTTCAAAAGTTACAAAACCTTACTCAAGGCAATCGGAGTGTTGAAGACTATTACATGGAAATGGAAATTACCATGATTCAATCCGATGTCGAGGAGGATCGGGAGGCTACCATGGCGAGGTCTTAGCTGGATTAAATCGTGATATTGCCAACATGGTGGAACTACAACACTACGTCGAAGTTGTAGACATGGTGCATATGACCATCAAAGTGGAGAAACAACTCAAATGAAAAGGTTTCGTTTGAGCCTACCCCAACTCTAGTTTAACATTAAAATGTGGTCAAGATACTAGCAAGAAAGACACTTCTTATCAAGCAAAGTAACATGTCGTATCAACAAAGCCCAACAAGCCGAGTGGATAGACTAGTAAAGGCAAAAATAAAGCTGTGCTAAACCGTACTCGTGACATCAAATGCTTCAAGTGCCTTGGGAGGGGTCGCATCGCGAGTCAATTCCCTAATAGAAGTGTAATGGTTGTAAGACCCAATGGTGAGATCGAGTCTGAAGAAGAGAACGAAAATAAATTTGAAGCACTCACCGAAGAGGAGGAAGATCTCGAGTATGCTGTTAAAGGTGAAATACTCGTCATCAAGCGGAGTTTGAGCCTTTAATGTACAGAGAATGAACATTAACGCGACAATATTTTTCACATGCGATGCCATGTTCAAGGCAAAGTGTGTAGTGTAATCATCAACGGAGGAAGTTGCACAAACTTTGCTAGTAGCATGTTGGTGGAGAAGCTTGGCCTACCAACGACCAAACATCCACACCCGTACAAATTGCAATAGCTTAACTATGGAGGCGAGCTAAAAGTCACCAAGCAAGCTGTTGTTATCTTTTCAATCGGCGAATATAGTGATGAAGTCGTATGTGATGTTGTGCCGATGCATGCTGGACATTTGCTTTTGGTAAGACCATGGTCGTTAGATCGAAGAGTGATCCATGAAGGTTACACCAACCGATACACCTTCAAGCACCTTGGAAAGTGACCTTCGCGCCACAGTATCAATTGAAATTGAAAGATTCTGTTGAACAATTGAGAGCGAGAAAACAAAAAGAAAAAATTGAAAAAGAAAAAGAAAAGAAAATTGAAAAGAAAAAGAAAGCAAGAGGGAAAAACGAGGGAAAAGAATAAAGAGAGCGAAATAAAAATGAGAGAAGAAAAAGAAAGAAAAGATGAAAAAAAGATTGAAAAATTAAGTGTGTATGGAAAAGAGCGG
The DNA here is from genome assembly GCF_025698545.1 of Gossypium raimondii. Taxonomy (NCBI): domain Eukaryota; kingdom Viridiplantae; phylum Streptophyta; class Magnoliopsida; order Malvales; family Malvaceae; genus Gossypium; species Gossypium raimondii. The sequence goes on along the minus strand of NC_068574.1, from coordinate 34,664,395 downwards.
TAGATTTGAAAGTCTTTGTTGTTGAAACAGTCGATGCTAGTACTTATGTACAAGGAAAATTTCTTTAATACTAACGATTTAGATGTCAACCTTCCTTCTTCGATCCTGTCCTTGTTGCAGGATTTTAAAGATGTATTTTTGGGAGACATCCCTAGTGGATTACCACCTATTCGAGGGATCGAGCATCAAACTAACTTCATGCCAAGAGCTACAACTCCAAATCGTCTAGCCTATCAAAGTAACCCAACATCAAAGGCAAGTAGCTGAGTTAATGGAGAAGGGTACATTCGAGAGAGCTTAAGTCCTTGCGCTGTGTCCGTGCTCTTGGTGCCCAAAAAGGATGGAACTTGGCGCATGTGCGTGGACTGCTAAGCAATCAACAAGATCACAATCATGTATAGGCACCCAATTTCGCACCTTGATGACATGTTGGATGAACTAAGTGGAGCCCACCTCTTCTCCAAAATATATCTCAAAAGTGGTTATCACCAGATCTGAATGCGAGAAGGACATGAGTGGAAAACGACGTTTAAGATAAAGCACGGTTTGCACGAGTGGTTGGTTATGCCTTTCGATTTAACTAATGCACCGAGCACTTTTATGCATTTGATGAATTATGTGCTACGTGCTTTCATTGGTAAATCCTGCGTAGTTTATTTTGATGACATATTAATCTATAGTAAGTCTATAGAAGATCATTTGCTTCATTTGAAATCTATCTTGGAAGTATTGCGTAAGAAAACCTTGTATGCTAACTTTAAGAAATGTTCATTTTGTACTAACCAGGTTGTTTTCCTAGGATTTGTGGTTAGCTCAGAAGGACTCCAAGTTGATCAAGATAGAGTAAAGGCTATTCGAGAATGGCCACGACCTACGAGCATAAGCTAAGTAAAAAGTTTCCATGGCTTGGCGAGTTTTTATAGACGGTTTGTTCCTAATTTTAGCACTTTGGCTGCTCGATTGACGGGTATCATTAAGAAAAATTCTACTTTTCATTGGAGTGAGGAACAAGAAAAGACTTTGAACTTAATTAAAGATTTTTTGACAAACTCTCATTTACTTTCCTTGCCTGACAAAACATATGAGATTGAGTGTGACGCCTTAGGTATAGGTATTGGAGCTGTGCTGACTCAAGATGGACGTCCCATAGCTTATTTTAGCGAGAAGCTGAATGGTGCCTCCCTCAATTACCTAACCTACGACAAGGAAATGTATGTGCTAATCTGGGCATTGTAAATGTGGCAAAATTACTTGTGGCCCAAAGAATTTGTTATTCATACTAATCGCGAGGCGTTGAAACACCTTAAGGGCCAAAACAAGTTAAACAAAAGAAACGCCAAGGGGGTGGAGTTCCTTGAATCATTTTCGTATGTAATCAAATATAAAGAAGGTAAAGAAAATGTCGTAGTAAAAGCGTTGTCAAGGAGGTATGCCCTTCTTAACCATTTAGATTCGAAACTACTTGGTTTTGCGCATTTGAAAGAAATTTACGAAAATGATTTTGATTTTGCTGAATTTTATAAGGCTTGTGAACTCGGAGCCTTTGAGAAGTTTTATAGGCATGATGATTACCTTTTTTAAGAAGGTAAATTTTGCATTCCTCAAGGATCTGTTCGGGATGTGTTGGCAAACGAGGTGCATAGCGGAGGCCTTATGGGACATTTTGGTGTCACAAAGACATTGGCCATGCTCCACGAGCATTTCTTTTGGCCAAGGATGAAATGTGATGTGGAGAGAGTGTGCAATCGATGCATAGCTTGTAAAAAGGCCAAATCGAGAATCAAACCTCATGGATTGTACATGCCCTTGCCCATTCCCGAGGGGCCTTGGGTTGATATTTCAATGGATTTTATTTTAGGTCTTCCTAGAACTAACAGTGGAAAAGACTCGATATTTGTAGTAGTTGACTGATTTTCCAAAATGGCACATTTTATTACTTGTAATAAAATTGACAATGCTTTACATGTTGCAATTTTTTTCAGAGAAGTCGTGCGTTTGCATGGAGTTTCGAGGACTATAGTGTCTTATCGAGATGCAAAGTTCCTCAGCCACTTTTGGAGAACATTGTAGGGAAAGCTTGGCACAAACCTATTGTTTTCTATGATGTCCCACCTGCAAACGAACGGACAAACGGAAGTGGTGAATCGAGTCTTGTCAACATTGTTGAGGGCCATTATAAGAAAGAATCTCAAAACATGGGAAGAGTGCTTGCCACACATTGAGTTTGCCTATAACAGATCTATTCATTTGGAAAATAAGCATTCTCCTTCTGAAATTGTTTACGGTTTTAATCCTTTAACACCCCTTGATTTGATTCCTTTACCTAATGAACAACTTGTGCATGTAGATGCTAAATGGAAAGCTGAGTATGTGAAGCAATTACACCAAAATGTGAGGAAGAATATAGAAGAGAGATCTGAACAATATGCGCACAAAGCCAATAAGGGAAGAAAATGTGTAATCTTTGAACCCGGAGATTGGGTTTGGGTGCATAAGAGAAAAGAAAGGTTTCTAGACCAACGAAGGTCTAAATTGCTACCAAGAGGCGATGGTCCTTTTCAAGTATTGGATATGATCAACGATAATTCATACATACTCGACCTTCTAGGTGATTACAATATAAGTGCAAGTTTTAATGTATCTGACCTATCTCCTTATGATGTAGGCGACTATTTGGGGACAAATCGCTTCGAAGGGGGAGGGGATGATGCGATCATGGTCCAAGACCCAAATAAGGCTCCCGAAGAACCAATAGAGCTACCAACGGGGCCGGTTACTCATGCTCGAGCTAAGAGGTTCAATAAAGCTGTTGCGAGCCTTATTGATCAAATTTGGGGTGAAGTCATTGCGGGGTTCATTGATCAATCATGGGCATGCACTCCATGCGTGCCATGCAACTTACTTCAACAACAACTTTAGCTTTCTTCAGCTTGTGAATTTATTTTTTGGAATAAAGAGTTACTTATTCTAGTTATTTAGTTAGATTAGTTTAAGTCTTTAATTATGTCATAATTTGAACATCATTAAAATGAGTTTTAATTATGCCATAATCTGAACATCTTTAATAACGGTTTTTAGTTATGTCATAGTTTAGGACATCTTAAATATATATTTTAAATATGTCTTAGTTTAGACATCTTTAATACATGTCGTTAGTTCAGACAAATTAAATCATGTTTAAACTTTGTTTAATGTGTCTTTTAGGGTGTTCATTGGATGACATTAAAGGGGGAAACATGCATTTGGACGTGCATGCATGGGGGAGCTACTAGTTGATCTTTTCCAAGCAACCTTTCGTGAAACACAATGGACACAAGTGCTTTCACATTAGTCCAATCAGCTGAATGCTATTTTCACACAAAGTGACCATCCAATTTTGAGTTTTCACACCTTGAGAGTTGTTCGTGTGCCCTATGCAACATTAAAATGAAGACTACATATTCGACTTCCCAAGAAGACATCAGCCATGTTCACACCATCCAAAATCGATCATCTACTTGAACCATCAACTCAAATTAAAGGCTACACGTTTTGGCTGTTTGGGGAATGCAAATGACATGGCTGTTGGCGTCACCTATATATGGGAGTATTCAAAAGTCATGTGGGATAGCTCAATGGTTGTTCAGCTCAATTAAGCTGAATTAAACTAGTCCATTCGATTGGACTTTTTAGAGCTATAAAGACTAATCTCAAATATTGTATTTTGAACTTTTGAACCTTTGATGAATTTTAATCTATTTGTGAGTTATTCAACTCACTTTGTTCTTTTATGACTCAAATTGACTTATCTAGTTAGTCTAGTGGCGTCAATCTAATTCTCTTTACAAGTTTATCACTCTAATGAGTGTGGTGTTCCAATTATACCGTTTGCTTCCTATCTCTAATAGATAGTGAGTCACAATTCAATCTATCAGCCATTTCCACCTTAGGAGTATTATAAGAATCGGGTCAATATTCCCTTTTTAATATTGGTTCATTCTTCAGCTTTTAAGCCTATCCTTCTTCGTCCGTTTGTTAAACAAAAAATTAATCCCTTGTTAAACCTATCTTTTTCCAAATTCAGCCCTTTGACAAACTAGATCAGATACTACTTAATTTTACGATCGGAAATACAAGCAACTCGAATCAACCAACGAGTACGAGATCGCATCATCTTGCTATGTAGATATTGAACTTTGTGGCAATGAATTTAGCCATGCTCGTGCTTGATCTTGCAACGAGTACAAAAAAAATTTTAACCTCAATGCGTCTTCAGTCACACCAGCTATCGTGAATAAATCACTCACCTCCATGAATAATCGAAGGTGTAAGTGTGGATATTCCGTGTGCATACCACTAAACTGGCTCACCATTTGGAGCATTTGAAACATCATTGGTTTTAATTTGAATTAGGGTGCCTCGATATCTGGTCTCCTAATTCCCAGATTTAACATATTGAAGAGTGGCACAACGTATTGTCTGATGGCACGATCTCGATAATCAACAATAAGGATTGGGTTGTGCACTGGTTCGACTCCATTACCTTGTCCACCATTTTGATTTCCAAGGTCCATCTCATTTTTTCTTTAAGTAGATCTCTCGCATCTTCTTTGTCTAAAAGTCCGCTCAAATTCAGGGTCTGCAAGTAATAAATCAATGATTCGATCTATGCTCATAAACACCTGAAAAATAAATCTCAAAAAAGGAAAAAGAATAAAGAATAAAATAGTAATGTTATAAATTAAATAAAAACCAAACTATAAAAATAATTTCACAAAAAATGATTAAGGCAACAGTCTCCAGCAATGGCGCCAAAAACTTGTAACGAGGAATATGCTCAAGTGTACACAGTCGCTCAAGTAATAAGTAAGTGAAAATGAGTTATCATCTCCACAGGGACTGTATAAGTTTAACTGATAAATTACAAAATTATAAATAATAATTTGATGTAAAAACTCAGTAATTTTGTATAGTGATGATTAACTAGATGCAAAGAATGATCCTTAATGCAATTTTAATCTAGATGCAATTTACCTAAATGTATGAATGAATGGCTTTAGCAACAAAAACAATCAACATGAAATGGGCTAGGATAATTATATTAATCAATTCAATTTACTTCATCATGCTTAACAATGTTCGGAAATACTTCTATGGCAACCCAATCTTTCATGAGTTTGGAAACCAAATTAAGTCCTCTCGGGTCTTTTAATTAGTGAAATATGCATTTTACTAATCATATTAAACTAAGGGTTTCATAGCATTTATATAAGGTCACAGGGACATTTACGTTTGCAACAGTTTAATTACATAAACCTAAAAACTATGCAAGATAATAAAGCTAACTAAAGATATTATGAACCTCAACTTAGTTAGGTTTAAGGATCTAAATTGAGTATTGCACTTGCAATTATGTGTCTACTAGCTGTTGTCTAGTTAGGATCGCTCAACTAATCTGAGTGCACCCAATCACGTATGAATGAAATGCATCATGATATTAATTGAAAACATGATCGACTGAGGCCCAAACATATTAAACATGAATAAAATAAATCTTATTGAATTAACATAATCATCCTAGCAAATAGGATTTAAAACATCATTGTTGATGTCAAAAACAATGAACTCAAAGCAAACATAATTAAAATAAAAAACAAGAGGAAAGAGTAAACTCTTTTCAGTTTAGCAGCCTTTCGCATCTATTCTAATTGATGTGCTCCTCCATTCTGCTTAATGCTTCTTTTGGTAAGGAGTTCCTAAGGTGGTCGGCCAAAGAATACTTTTGACAAAGCTTATGTTGGTTAAAGGATGGGAATGAAAATGGGCGGCTATGCAATAGGAAGGAAATGGGAAATAGAATATAAAGAAAATGCTAATGAGAGAAGAGAAATGAGATGTGAGGGATGATGGATGAGGGATTGATGCATGGTATTTACATGAAGGTAAGGGGTAGAGTTTGCTAAAAATAGAATTTAAATTCCTTTCTTTTATCTCACATATGGTCGGCCACAATTCATGGAAAAAAGGATAACTTAATCTCCTCATTTTGAACCCAAACCAAGGCTATTAATAGCCATAGGGTGGACGGTTTCAACAACAAAGTTGTTGAGCTAATTTTTGATTATTTTCCAACTGTAAGTACCTTCTATTAAATACCCAAAAGCTTGATTTTGGGTAGCCATCTACTTGTGTCGAAACTGCGCTTTAATTCCCCTTTGTTGAACAATTTCTCAATCCAATAACTCAATAGTCATGTTCATCTTTTAGCACATCTTTTACTAGGTCAAAATATCAACCTCATGACCTAGTTTGCATGGCCTTGCTGTCCACATGAATTGATTTGTGTATGTTCTGTTTCATTCACATTAATCACATTTTCAATGGTCTTATTCTATAGTAAAAAATCACATATTAATAAATTAACATGAAATAATATAAAATATGTACAAAAATCGTGTAATTAAGCACAATTTCTCATACTTTATAAATCCATGCCCAATATTACTAATTAAGTACAATTCACTTACTTTAATAACAATTACTCAAGATAAACATATTTATTAAGCAAAAAGGTAGTAAAATATGTAGAAAAACCCTATATAATTTCGAGTTTATAATAAGCACTTTTGTTTTTTTGGTTAATAAAATTCATAACAGATTGAATGGGTGGGAAGCAAAGAAATTGTCTTTGGCTGGCAAATAACATTAGTGAAATCGATCCTTTTAGCTATTCCCAATTTTTCCATGGCTACGGTATGTATACTTGTCTCTACGTGTGGTAAAATTGAGAAATTAGCTCAAAATTTTATTTAGGAAACCACTACTGAAGCTAGAAAATAGGCATTATTAAGTTGAGATGATTATTGTCGACTAATAAATATTGGTGGTCTTGGTATACAAAGCTTAGTTGATTAGAATAAGAATTTTTTGTTAAAGTTAGATTTCCAATTGCTCACAAAAACTGAAGCATTATGGGTGCAAGTGAGAAATAAATATAATGTTTGTAGGGTGCTACCAAATACTATTGCAAGGAGCAATTGCTTATTCATATGGAGATCATTAACGAAGATATGGACGAATGTGATTGATAATGTCTACTAGGCTATAGGGGATAGTGGTCTAGAAAACTTTTAGAATGATAATTGGATTTGTCCGGTAGGTCCACTCTAAGCATTCTATAGAGGCTCGAAACAACTAGATGATACATTGCGTGTTTGTGATGTAGTGGATAAGAATGGTAGCTGGGATTGGGCTCGATTAAGGAGCGATCTTCCAAATCATATTGTGTTGTAGATAACAGTTGTGTTGCCTCCTTCAATTGATGTGGGACCAGATCAACTATCATGGAGATGGGTGACAAGGAATAATGTTTCATCGGTAGAGACTTATAGAGGTATTCACCAACTTGGCTCGACCGATAATTTTAGTATTTGGAATTTGATTTGGAAATCAAAACACCTCAAAGGGTTAGGGTGTTCATTTGGGTTATGTGGAAGAACATATAATTGACTAATGGTAAGATGTAGCAATGTATTCGAATCCAGGATCCATGTTGTTCGAGATTGCAACTTTTCTAGGATTGTTTAGTGGACAGTTGTGCCGACCCATGCTCGGGTAAGATTTTTTTCTTTGCCACTGGATGATTGGATCTTATGAAACTTGCGAAACATTAGAGATTGTGATAGTCAAGAGATGGAATGGAAAAGTTTCTTTTCCTATAATGTGTTGGCTACTATTGAAAACTGGAATATGTATGAGTTTTCTAGTAGTCACAGTTTTGCCCAAGAAATCGTGGATATGGGTGTTAGTTGGATGAGGAGTTTCATAATGATGCTTGCACCTATGTTACATGTTAATCCTATGATTACTGCTATGCAGTGGTCAACTTCAAATAGAGGTTGGAGTAAACTTAATACAGATAGGGCAGTGTCGCTAAACGGATCTTATGTTGCCATTGGGTAAGTGATTAAATATGCTAATGCTAATTGATTATGGGGATTCTCGATGTTGCTAGGTAAAGTCATAATTTTTAAGATTGAAGCGAGAGCTATTCTAGAGGGTCTACGCTTAGCATGGGAGAAAGAGATTCGACAGTTAAAAATTGAGTGTGATAATGCTCTTTTGATGGAGAGGATTGTGGCTAGTAGAGCAGTTGATAGTAAGATGTTGGAATGACACTCTATTCATCGAATCATACATTTAAGTTGGAAGGTTTGTATACACCATATTCAAAGAACTCATAATGCAATGGCTGACCCATATAGCTAAGGTTATAGCTACAAGTTTCACAGTAGTTCAAGTGTTTCAAGAACCACCTTATTCAATATGGGATGTAATTCAAGTTGATTATATTGCTTGTATAAGGAACTAATTTGTTTTCTTAGCAGTGTGGCTGCCGTATTATATATGCTAAAATAAATATCCACAAGAAAGAAAACAGTGTAGAAAAAAAAAAAAACAGCATCACAATTCACAATCATTCAGCGAATTGGTAGACCCCAGCAGTACTTATTTGGCCAAACAATAAAACAAAAATACATATCCTTTCTCTCTCACAATCTTTTGTGTATATTTGTGTCTTTGACTTGGACTTTCCAGCTAAAGAAAAGTGAAATGAAACAACGAAAAACCTTCAATAATTAATAGCTATCTCCTTCCCTTTCTCAACCCAGACTATCTTCATCCCTCCTTGAGCTGAGTTTAATAAACCTCTCAGCCTGCTCCTCCTCGGCATGGGCGTATCCCACCACCATCGCCAACACACAGCTGCTGCCTTGGCCTTTCTCTTATTTGCTTCTGTCATTACTCTTTCTCGATTCGGTAAGTACTTTAATTTCCCTCTCGTTTATTTTGTGAACCGGAATAAAAATGCATGGACGAATAATATAACCATTTACTCGGTCTTGATTCAGTGCGGTTTTGTGTTTCTTTGTGCAGGCAGCGGGTTCCAGGAGAGGGAAGGAAGTAAGAAGAGAAGCGGGTCAGGGGAGTTAGATCGGTTCATTGCTCAGAAACGACTCAGTGGACCTGGTTCTTCACCACCTTCCTGTAGATCCAAGTGTGGAAACTGCTCACCTTGTAAACCAGTTCACGTTCCAATTCAACCAGGGTTTAGTATGCCACTTGAGTACTACCCCGAAGCTTGGCGTTGCAAGTGTGGCAACAAGCTTTTCATGCCCTAAAAGAAAAGAAGAAAGCAAAATAGCAGATAGTATACTAAAACTCTTAAGATCTTCTGTCAAAGTAACAATTGTTATTACCACTTGTTATATATTATTGCTATTTTGGCAACATTGTTGGTTCTTTTCTATGCTTACATAATGATTTTGCATTTCCTGTGAGAGAAATGAAAGCCATGGGAGTGCAAGTTATATTTAGGTGAGATTACCAAGAGATCTCTCTCTCAATTTTCTTTTTAGTTCTTCATCTTTCTCTTTTGCTTATTATCTTTTCTTCCTCCTTTTTCATTTTTTCTGACTTTTTCACTTGTATTGAAGCAAAGTTTGAATAAGACAGATCGAAAAGACTGTAATTAAGATCATGATTTTATGAAATATAGAAGCTGTTTAATGTTAACTTGTAGTACTGCTAGTAGTTTTATTTAATAACTCATTATTAGCTTTAAATTGAAACTCATATATTGACACCGAACATGAGATCTGTTCCAAGTTTCATCAGTTAATAGGTTTCTTAACTTTTAGATACTGTCAGTGATTATTGCACGTATCACGTATGTAACACAGGTTGAGCTGCTTTTAATTAGCCCCCATTTTTGTTATTTTTTACCATATTTCATTGTAACAAAAAAGAAAAGCTCTTGTTGATCGCTTATTTAATTTCTTTAGCTTATAATAATAAGTTATAGTTATTTGTATTTTTGTACTATCATACTTCCATCATAAAAACTAATTGTTTTTAAGAAAATTTTGAAAATGATACTTCGGATCTGATAATTCTTCCATAAATATAAGCATAAATAAAAATGTGTTTAAAGGTATGGGATTCCCTCAAGCTTAATTCGTTTCAAGTTTGTTTGAAGTTATCTATAGGACTCAGTATTTAACCAACAGTAGATCACGGCCATTGCTAGTTTTCTTTTTACTTTTTTCAAACTTTGAAATAAATAAAAACAATTACCTATTTTGCCATGTACAATTTACTCTCACAATTACACAACCAATAGTTTAATACTTACATGTTTTGATATTGGCGGAAGCAAGCAAGACTTATTTTAGTGTTAATAGAATAGAGTCTAAATGCTCATACTAAATTTGTAGTTAAACCAAAGTAACAAAAGGATTTTGCTTTTTCTAAATATTATTTGGTAAGTTGTGAAAAGTAAAAATACACTAGTATGAAAAAATATATTACATGTTTTTTGTTAATAGCGTTTTTAAATTTGTGAAAGGTTGAGTGTGCAAGTGATTGATGAACAAGACTTGGTGGAGGGGTTCCATTATTTTCTATTGCAAGTAGAAATGGGAAATACAAAAATAGAGCATGGAAAGAGAAGAATGATGGGGACCTGTTGTTTGTTTCCCTTAATTTCTCATCTGAAACATGGTTGCTTGTTTGTTTGTTTCCTTCCTTTTCTTTTAATTAATATCATACGTACTTTTTCTTCTTTCGTTCTATTTCTCTTTCGCTTAACTTTCCCTTTCGCTCCTATCCCTAATCTCTTTCGCCGTTTGAGCGATACGATATAAATACTTACTCCAGTTTACTTGGTAATTCATCGGTATTATTATTATTGTTTGGTGAAGTTGATTGGAAGGTGAATTTATTTGGTTGACAAAATGTAGGATAACTTTAAAGTATTTTCACTAAACTACATAAATGAATATTAAGGATTTCTTTGGACAATAAAAAGTAATTAGATGAAAGTGTAATTAATTATAAAAACTAGTATCCACTCGACATGTTTGGTTGACAAAGTGAAATAAGATCGTAATCTAATATGTCATGTTTGATAGTATAAATTGTAATTACACAATTACATAATTAATATTTTTCAAAATATTACTAACTATAAAAAATTATCAGTACCATAAAAGGATTTTTAAATGAGTAACAAAATTAAAAAAATCATCATATATAATATTTTTGTAATACCCTTACTCATTCGATATACGGTACAAATGGGAGGTGCTACCGAACACTTTCAAACTAAAATCAAAGTTTTCTTTTAATGAAAACATCATCTAGTAACTTTATAAAATTTCTTTAAAAAAATTCAAGAAAGGATAAAATGCAATTTGAAATCATTTTGCATCATTGAATACATGTTAAAACCCATTTAAATCGCAAATCAAGTGTTTGGGGCTAATCAGATTCAATCAAGGTTTTTCGGGTGGAGAAATGTAAAGATTTTAATATAAATTAAAACTTAAAAAATTAAAAAATAGTAAAATTAATAAAAAAAATCATTTTGAAGGCTTGAAAATCATCTTAAAATTATTTTGAGAGGGTCTGGGAGAGAATTGTGTTGTCTGAGACCCAAAACAGATGACGAGAAGTCAAAAAGGCTGAAAATAATGCACAAGCTTCTCCTTGACATCGTGGTATCGACACAAGAGGGGAGATATACCAATACATCTTCTTGCACTATAGCAAATTGGATTCTATTTGACTTGTTGTGGTACTACTAAGGTCAATGATCAAAACTAAGGCCCCTGAAGTTAAAAATTGGTGAATGGTGATGCAAACATCAAATAATATAAGTTCGAATAATAGCATTCCACATAAGTTCGCAACACACAAAATATGAGTTCATGCAAAGGCATAAATTCACATACAATGTTGGCTAAGTACAATATGGTTTTGCAAACAAACAAACTTCGCAAACAAAAGAATCATGCATGCAAGGGTTCTCATTCATTAGTAGGGTTTGCATGCATATATGGGCTCGAACAATGGGGTTCACTAAGTAGAAAGACTATCTCTACCAGAGGTACGCATGTAATCTCTGAGGTCGTAGAAAACAGTACTTAATGAATCTGACTCGCATATTATGACAAAACGAAATACATGTAACACTTATGCATGAATAAACATCAAAGTTTATTAATAATAAAGGATAATAAAATATTCTAAGACATGGTTCACAAAACAAAATAAACTTAAATTTTAAAAGAAATTATTTCAATAATAGAGTCAAATTATGATAAATCTAAACCCACATAAAATAATAAACCCCATCGTCTAATTTCTAGGTTCGCCAGTATCTATTCAAGGATAAGCCTCGCCAAGTCATCTGCCTCTCCACTGCCATCTCCAACCTACGTTCCTGCTAAGTAAGAGAGGAGTGGGTGAGCTCATTGCGAACTCAATGAATAATTAGGAGAGAGGAGTGGGTGAGCTCATTGCGAACTCAATGAATAATTAGGAGAGAGGAGTGGGTGAGCTTATTGCGAACTCAGTGAATAATCAGGAATTAGAGGAGTATGCTTAAACATAAAGTTTAAAACAAAAAGAAGACTTAGTCTGAAAATTAAGTCGTGTGCTGGGTTCACGGTGAAGGTGCGAGACCCAGTTTGTAGATCCTTCTTATCATAAATATAAGTTTGAAAGTAGTTTTGCATATACTTACTAAAAATCATACTTAATGTAACACCCATATCCCATTTCTGTTGCCAGAATAGGATACCAGATATTACCAATCAAGTTGGAACAGTTAATAAAATTTACATTCAATAATCAATTCAATTCCATAACTACAAGTAACATTCAATAAAACCTAAGTGTTAATTTCATCTATTAAATCGTTTTAAAATTTTCTAGAAAATCAACTTATCTTCTTGATTAAAACGAATTTATCAAAATTGATCAACCAAAGGAGTTTGATCTCTTGTTCTATGATTAAAACCTCTTAATAAACATATTTTGAGTTTATACATCCATTAAAACTTGGATTCCAACTCAAAATCATGGATTCACCATTATTGAGTTCCATGTTCAAGAAAGAAGAAAACCAAACTTGAAAAATCCATTTTAATCAATTTAAATAGAAAATAATGATTGAAAACAACTTAAAAATAAATTTAGAGTTGAGAATTACCTTCAATTGATCTCAAATCATCAATTTAGAAGATTGAATCAAGATCCTTGAAAATTTTGGGATGACTTTTGCTCCACTTTGGAAAATTTTTATGGAAATTTTGGAGATAATTATGAGTAAAAGTTTAGATCTTTTCTCTAATACGTGGTTTATGAAAATGAGCAAAAAAAGAAGAGAAAAAGCTCTTAATTCAGGTGAAAATGGTGTGCAAAGTGAGGTAGTTGCAATGTTTTGAAAACTAAAAACCCTCACCTGATTTTCAAAAATTGGGGAAATTACTATCAGGCCACCCCCACATTTCCCTTGTTTTTTACAAAATACTCCTTTCCCTCAAAAATTTTGAAAATAAAGATAATTTCCTATAAAACAACTCTTACTATTCTCTTGTTTTGCAAAATAATCCTATTTAGTTAATATTTAAATTCTCTCAATTAAACCCCCATTTTAATTTAGTTTTCAATTCTAATTAAACCCAAAATATTTATTTTACCCAAAACTTATTAAAAACCATAAAATTAATTTTTCTAAAAATATTTTTATTTTCCAGAATATTATTTACCGATTTTTTAAATAAAATTCAGCTAACTAAATTAAAAAAATCACTAATAAACTCAATTAACTCCTAATTTTCACGCAGAACTTGGTAAACTTTCCCGAAACTACTAGACCTATTTTTAGGGTCTTACACTATGTCTCTAAGTGGGTCAAAGTTATTGCGCTTCCTACTAATGATGCAAAGTTAGTAATGAAGTTCTTACACAAGAACATTTTCATAAGATTCAGTATAACTAAAGCCATTATTAGTGATGAAGGATCTCATTTTGCTTGCAAGCTAGTGACTAATGCCTTGCATCGGTACGGGGTGAAACATAAGATTGCCACAACATATCATCCCTAAAGAAATGGACAAGTTGAGGTTTCTAATAGAAAATTAAGAAGATTCTAGAAAAAAGTGGTGAAACCAACTCGTAAGGATTGGTCCTCCGGACTGGATGAAGCTTTGTAGGCTTATCGTACTGCATTTAAAATACCATTGGGGATGTAACCTTTTAAGCTTGTTTATGGAAAGCCATGTGTAACCGTCTATTTTTTAGTTGTGTCGAAAATAGTGGTTTCAAGGCCACCAATTTTGATGAGTAAGTTCATAAATATTATTATTTAATATTTACGTGTCAAATGTAACATTAAAAAAAGGTTTTTTATTTGATAATTTATGTTATTTAAGCGATTAATTAAGTTTAAGTGGTAAGACCCTACAGTCAAGTGGTTTTAGAAAATGAGGTATCGAGACCTCGTTTCTATAAACCGAGCAATAAATATTTTTATAAATATTTACGGAATGTCATTAATGTGGTATTAAATTTTCGTTGAAAACTTTTAAAATTTTGATAGTTAATTTAGCGAAAAGGACTAAATCGTAAAAGTTGAAAAAGTGAATCGCTATTAGTTTAAATGTGTTAATCGATTAAAGATTTATAATTGGATGGTCTTATTGAGTAAATTAGCCATCCTAAAGATAGTGGGACAGTTGGATGCTTTAATTTATTTTAATTATAATTTTTATATGTTATTTTATTAATAAAATAAAATAAAAGATTAATATAATAATGAAAACATAATAAAAATAAAACATAAGTGAATATTCATCATCTTTCTTCTATTTTGGAATCGAATACCATGGAATTAAGGATGAAGCTTTTATTTCATGGTGATTTTCTCTTGCATGGTAAGTGATTCTTACCCGGTTTTTAGTAATTTTGATGTTTTTGAGATCATTACATATAGGTCCAACTAGCTCGTACCTTTGATTTTGAAACTGTTAAAGATTTTGAATGTTGTCATTGATGAATCTAGTGATTTTTATGTTAAATGATGAATTTGAAATATTAGTTGTTATTTAAAAGTAATTTGTTAAAGTGATTTTGATGAATTTATTAATTAGGGACTAAATTGCTAAAATAATAAAATTACAAGGATTAGATGTGAAATTGGTGAAAAATGGGCTGACTGAGAGGCTATGAATATTCAAACTAGTGTAAAATTTCAATAAAAATGGTTAATTTGCATGTTTTAGGCTCGAGACTAAATTGAATAAAATAAAATTTTAGGGTAATTTTGTAAAATGTAAAAAGGAATAAATTGCATAAAATACATTATTTGACTGTCTAAATTAATAAATTGAATAAAATTATTAATGTAGATCAAGATCGAGTGGAAAGTTGAGGAGAATAAAAATTGCCAAAATACCCCTAAACTTTTTCATTTCTACAATTTAGCCAGGTAAGTTCGTAACTTGGTTAGTACAATTAATTACTGTTTCAATAAATTATTATCTATTTTTGTATATGTGTGAGTAAAAATTGTCAGCTTGAAGGAAACGAATAAAACCAAGGTTAAAAGACACTATGGCAACACAACATAAAAATGTACAAGACCATGGTTGGACCATGGCAATGTTTACGAAAGACCATAACGAGGCTATGGCAATTTTTCAAACGTAAGACCATGGTTGGACCATGGCAGTGTATATATATATCTAAAACCATAGCTGGGCTATGGCATTCTAATCATAAGACCATAACCGGGTTATGGCACTATAAGCGTAAGACCATGGCAAGGCCGTGGGAGTGCACATGTAAGACCATAGTTGGACTACGGCACAATATGAAAAGTGTACCGGGGTTTCAATCGTCTTTACAGTGTTCATCAAATATACAAAGGGATGGTTTTGACCATCGATTAAAGAAAAGAGATGGTTTCAACCATCGTTTAGCACGCTTATGTGACCTTCGGTAAGGATTTCGATTGACTTCACTACGAAAAATAGGGAAAGGTATGATGTACCAATGATCAAAGTATGAATATTCATGATTATGAAAGGTATGATTTAAGTGATGTTATGTTTATGCACCATATCTCACCATGTGATGATATTGCTAAGTTATGTGTTTAATCACTAGCTTGTGACTATGGTAAATGTTATGTTTATGTCTTTTGTGTTATGAAAATGAAATGGTAAGTGTTCAATATGAACCAAGACATGTGTGTATGAAACTTATTGAAATGGTGATACATGGAAAACATGATATGTTATGAAGGATGATAAATATAATTGGATCATGCTCAAGTATAATGGTTATCTATGTTAAGTTCACATGAATTATATTCAATTATGCTAACATGTGTTGTTGTTGGTGCTGAGGCTTGTGTCAAGTTTATGATTGAATTATATCATGTTTAATCTTAATAAAATACATTGAAACGGTAAGTGCTTAATTTGTAATGTACTTATGTCCATGAAAAGGTGGAATAAATCAAAGTATGTAATTTCTTATGCAATGGTTGATATTGTAGTTGATTCTAAAAGAGCTATGTTTAAATGCACTAGCTTGTAGTCGTGGTTGATGTTATGCTTACAACTTGTGTGTTGTGCATATGAAACGAGTGAGGAAAGGTAATGAAATGGTAAATTCATAGTTGAAATGAAATTTGATGAAAAGAGAGTAATGAGTTTGAATGATGTACTATATGTGAGAAATTTACGTATGCTATGGATTAAAATATCTATATCATGGATAAATACACTAAGTTGGGAATTGATAATGTTGTTTAGGCTTATGATAATTCTTGGGAACGAAATGAAAATAGAGTAAATTGAGAAGTGTATAACCTTATAGAAAGGTTGTTGATTATTAAGTCCCATAAAATCCTATCACGTTATGAATGATAAATATATGCGACATTAATGAACTTACTCATTTGTGAGTTGTTGATCATATTGATTTATGAATCTTATGGCATTGGCATAGATTTATATTTATGATATAAAGTTTATTATTCAAATGGAATACTATGCTTAAAGTTTATACGAACTTACTAAGCATACATTGCTTACGTAGTTATTTTCCTTTACTTTACAGATTATCGGAAGCTCGATCGGGTTGGAAGCTAGTTCGAGATCCATCACACTATCCATCAAATTTATCAATAGATTTTGAGGTTTTAGTCGTGGTTATAATGGCATGTATAGGTGGACTGTGTCTAATGTCTAATTGATGAGTTTGGCATGTATATATATATGTGGTTTTATAAGTGATGACATTTTGACATTTTGGTGTTTAAATGGTTAATGTGGAAATGGTCAAGTAGATTTATGTTTTTAATGATCAATTTGGTATTTTTGTTGAGGTTTGGCATATGGTCAATGGCGCTATGTCTTGGCATGATGATTTGTGGTTATGTATATTGATTTATGCCAAAACAGGTATGTGTTTAGGTTGATTTTAATATTTATGTTATAGGTTCCTTTTGGGCATATTGGTTGCATGAAAAAAATGTCATATTGATCTAGTTTTACTATGCATGTTTTAGGTACATTTTTGAATATGTGAAATAGGTGCAAATGGCTTGTATGTATGAGCATGTTTTGGGTGAGAGAAATGGCTTGAAAATGGCCTATTTCTTATTCACATGGCCTGAGACATGGGCGTGTGTCTTAGCCGTGTAAGTCACACGGCCATGTGTTCCCTATAGGTTTTTTAAAGGTTGCAATTCGAGAGTTACACGGCCTGGAACACGGGCATGTGGCTTGGTCGTTCGAACCAAGTCTGAGAGTTATGCGGGCTGGGACACAACTGTGTGTCCCTAGTTTGAATGTCTACACGGCCTAAGACACGGGCGTGTGTCTCAGCCATGTGACCTCTATAGTATGAATTTTTCTATCTTTTGCCATGAAATTTTAAATGTTTTCGATTTAGTCCCGAATCGTTTCTAAAATGTTTCTAAGGCCTCGAGGGCTCGAAAAAAGGAAGTTATGCATGTGTCTGTTTGGATTTTGTAATGATTAAGAAATGTTGGAAATGAATATTTCAGTTGTATTTTTATAGTAATGCTTGTATCCCTATTCTAGTGACAGATCCGGGTTAGGGGTGTTACACCATGTCACCTACTTGTTGAGCTCAAGCCCAAAGTATTTTGGGCTATTAAAAAGCTAAACATGGATTTGGTCGTTGTTGGCCATAAAAGATTGTTAGACCTGAATGAAATCGAAGAATTCAGGGCACAAGCATATAAAAATGCTAAACTGTATAAGGAGAAGAACAACTGTTGGCATGGTAACAGAATTATGCCAAGGCAATTTGAACCAGGGAAACAGGTGTTGTTATTCAAATCTAGGCTTAAATTGTTCCCCGGTAAATTAAAATCCCGCTGGTTAGGTCCCTTTGAAGTAGCTCAAGTATACTCACATGGAGCTATTAGTATCAAAGACCTAAAAACATGGGTCACATTCAAAGTTAATGGACAATGCTTGAAGCACTATTGGGGTGTTCATGTGGATCGTGACAAGCAATCCATTGACCCTTAAGATGTTTCAGTTAGCAGTTTTGTTTTTATTTCATTTTTTCCTTTTTTTCGTTGATTTACTTTCATTTCATTTTTATTACCTACTATCATTTATTATTTAATATTGTTTCATTTCTGTTTTTATCTTTGATTAAAGAGCAATTTTTCTAGATTTCCAAAGACTGAATAAAAGTGTGGGACTATTAGTTGCGATACTAAGAGGATTTTGTCGTAGCATCTCAGAAGGAAATTATGTCGCGAAAAACTGAGTGAATGAATGTCATGGTACGAGGTAACATGGGTTGGCCCAACAGAAAAGTTGAAGGGAGAGATTTTTTTATAATTGAGCCCATTCTGTTACTTGGGTAGCCCAAGGAGGAAAAGCCAAAACTTTTAAGGCTAGGTCACCTCACATTTCACCCCCCCCCCAAAATCCCCTTATTTTTCCCTCTACGCTACAAACATTACTCTGCACATTTTGTTTTCCTAAGCTCTCAACATTATCTCCTCTACTCACCTCTTTTCAACTACTTAGTCTCTTACGTTTCCCACAAAGTTTCCATCTTTACTGTTTCTCTCTTTTCAAGTTCTCCTACATTTTCTCTGACCACATTTTCTGAGATTTCTTTTTATCCTCTTTCAATGGAATGAGTAAAAACTACTTCGAAGGCTACTGAATCATCACAGGCCAGCACTACCGGACCTAAAACCTTTTTCAACTGTGACGCAGCCACAAAATACAACAATAACATCTCAAAGCACACTTTTTGTTTCGAATAGGGGTTCTTGTTTAAGGACGAATCACACATGGGCTATGTCGAGTCTGTGTCCTCCATTGTAGAGAAGTACGGGTGGAGTATTTTCTGTTTGCTCCCTGAGGACATTTTCGAAAAGGTTGTTCATGAATTTTATGGACGTGTTAATTCACCTGATTCTCTTTTTATCTATGTTCGTGGCACTTCAGTTTCATTCGATGAAGATCATATTAATGCCCAATTTGGGATCGTTGATGTGCAAGATGAACACTCACCCTTAACTGACAATGTCACTGCTGATGGATTGACTCAAGTCTTGAATAATTTATTTGTCAAAGCTACGCGTTGGACTATTTCCAATCAAGATTGCTATATCGTTGAGAAGGCTTCTTTAAAGCCTATTAGGAAAGTGTGGTACCATTTTTTGAAGAGCCGCATTGATACGAGCTCGTTTTGGAAGATGTGACGAGTCGTAGGAATTAGGTAGTGACGATTAATGAGTTTCAAGTCTATGGGTTTTAAAGATCGAATAACTTGTTCAAACAAAGGTGTTGTTGGGTTTATGATGGATGTTTAACAAAGATGGTTATTCAATGAAATAAGATCGAACCCTTATTAGTAAATAAGGACCCAGGCTTAAAGCGTTTCAAAAGAAAAAAGGAAGTAATGAAAATAAAACTGAGACCCACTATTTAGCGAAATAGGAACCTTCGATATAATGTTGAACGCCACACCAGAGGTGATAAGTTCTGAAAACAAATTCAGATTGACACCACTTGTGAAGATAAGTCAATTGAGCTTTGAAGAATAAAGGGAGTGAATTAACTCACCAAAGAAATATAGTTTCATTCAGAATTTGGCAAAAAGTCCTTTTATAAGAAAATCAACAACTATTTATAGCCTAATGGCTAGTAGCCGAATGGACAAATCAAAGCTTAATAACCAAGAAAACATTGAACTAATTTAAGCTTTTAATTCATTAAATGGCTGTAGCAAGATTCGACTGAATGGTGTCCAAAGAATAGCTTCTTAGTTAAGCAAATGAACTTGGAGATTCATGGCAACAACTAAATTAAGCTAATGAGCTTTAATAGATTCATTCTTGAAGCAACTCTTGCTGAAAAATCACCAGAGTTGAAGAGGGAACTTGAGCAGCCATTTTAGGTGTGAATGGACGGTTTTGGAAAGCCTCATGGTGTGAACAAAGCTGAACCGAACAACCATGGTGTGAACAGCTGGTGTGAAATGCATTATGCTACTTTGGGAAGATAATCAGCCAACCTTGAAGAATGATATGGCTGCTAACTCTTGGCCGAATGGTTGTCTTGAAAAATGCCCAAATTAATCATCTTCAATGCATGAAATGTACCAGCTGCAAATGCATCTTCCCATGTATGAATCTACATGCATGAATCTGTCCAATGTATCTTCACATTCGGCTGCACCTAAACAAAACACATGAACTTAATTAAATTAAACCAATTCAGCTGAACTAAATTTAAACATAATGTGGACACACTAATTAACAATGTGATAAATTCAATGATAACTAAATAAGACACATTAATTCGGCATGACATAATTAAAACATGTTTTAATTTAAAAAAAACTTAATGAAATCAAGACGCATTTAATTTAACTAAGACAAGACAAATTAAGCACTTATATTAATTAAAGACAAACTAATGAGCTGTAATAATACTTAAATAAATGCTTAATTTAAATGGTCCAAAATTCTAGCAGCAAATTAATTAGCTCGAAAGAAATTCAGCGTCCCAAAAATTGAAAATATTGAGCTCGTTCTTGAACTCCTTGCTATCATTTTCCCATGTTCGTTCCACCATTTCCGAAATAGCCTCCTTAAATTGCTTGGCTCAAGCTCGCGTTATTAGACCACTAGGCATCTTGATGGGCTCTTGTTCGATCTCTACTTGGTTCACATGCGAGCTCACATCACGCCTCATGCCATCAACTTACAATACAACTGTTTCAAAGAAGATGATGCTCTTATTACACTCCATCATCATGGGGAGAAGAATCAATATTGGTTGGATCATTTTTCAGGAGGTTCACTAGTGTGCCGAGAAAAATGCTAGCAGCTTAAACTTCCCTTCCCTCAAAACTGCTTTGTGCCACACTGCTAAAGTCCCTCTTAATGCTGATGAGGATGTCACCCCCAACAAAGGAGGATTTTCTCGAGCCATTTTTTCCAAAGTCCAAGATATTGATGCTACAAAATCAACTTAATATAGTCAAGCTACCACTTCTACTACTGCACATTTTCCCAGACACATCTTGCAAGTCCTTCAAATAGCAAGTGTTGCACTCCTTAAAGCAACTAGAGCAAAAGATTTCCCTCTTTGAGATTCAGCAGTTTCTACTAGCTGAGGAGATGGTCAAGGCCCAAGAGCAACAAGCTTAATATTGGACTTATGTGAGGAGCAGAGATTTGGGTTTTTAAAGACCTATGTAGAAGAACTTTACAAAGCCGATGCCAAAATTCCCTGCCTTCCCCATCTCTTTGCTCCCAATGCTTGAAGTTGTAGAGGAGCCAACTCAAACTCCTACTGCTAAAGCAGAATCCGTGAATTTGGGAACCACTACTTATAAAGGGGAAACTGTTACTGAGAAGCCTGAAAAGATGGCATCATTAAATCTTAAGAAAGAAGAAGAAGAAGAAGAGAAAGATGAAACTGCCATTGCCACTACTACCATCACGATAGGTAAGGACCCTGTTCAACCCACCCCACTAGCTCCCACGACTGCACAAGACTGTGACATCGATCATCTTATTGATGATCTCACAAAAACTGATAAGGAGGGGGACGAAATGAACGCCATGAAGAGGAAGTTGTGGTATAAAGTTAGTGGTCGTAAATCCAATCGTAGGGTCGAATGAAGTAACTACACTCTAGTCTAAGCCAGTGAATTTTTTTTTCTCTACCTCATGCATTTTCTTTCTTTTACCATGATAGTTCCTATACATATTTATATTTTTGTTTTCCTATTCCATATTTGTAGATGCATTGAGGACAATGCATCCTTTAGGTTTGGGGGTGTATTGTGAATTTAGGTTGTATTATATATCTAGTACGTATGCTCATTCTAGTCTTATTAAATTTGTTCTGCCACTACTAAGTACTATTTTTCTTATGCGGAGTACAATCTTTACTTATGATGTTCAACGATGAGCTTAAATTCTTTAATACACTTAGAACATGTGATAGAGGATTAGGTGAATTTAACTTAGGTTAGGTTGCTTGAAGATTACCTCCTAAAAATGAGATGTCCTAACCTCAATTAATTTTGGACTATACCAAGTATCTTTTAATTAACTTAGAGACTTTTGAAGCCAAACTCAATCACATTGCCACAACATTACCTAAATAAAGGATAGTAGACACTCTAATGCTTAAAGTTGCCAAGTAAGTCACCACCACTTTGTTTGCTCCATCATGCTATTGACTAGAAAGGTGAGTCCAAGTAAGAGTGTGTAATAAAGAAAATAAAATTAGGGGTCCTCCACTGTAGTAATAGGCTGAGTAGCTAAGAAAGTAGTTGTTTGCTCCATCCATCTTCTATGTTAAAGGCCTTAGCTTCAAGAGTGATTTTTATTCAAATTGTGACATGATTGAGTACTAGGTAATTTAGTGTATGCTCCATTGTGATTATCAAGTCAAATAATTTTGTGACATGTTAAATCCTCTAATATGCTTTAAAGATGAAAAACAGAAAAAAAATACAAATAAATAGTTAGAGAAAGGGTTGCAAAGTAACTTGAGTTTAGGTAACAAATAAACTAAGTAAATTAGGAGATGTTTGCTATGGCCAGAAGGTACACATGAGTACTTAAGAAATTTTAATTTTAGGGAGAAATTTTCTGTACCACCTTTGCTGAGCAAACCTTTGAAACTCGAACACGTTTTGAGAGATAGAAGATTGCTGAGAAATGAAGTATATATTGTTCTTTGAATGGATTGGCAGTGCAAGGTGGTTATGTGTGTAGGAAAACATTGTTGCATTCATGCATTCATGTATATTTTGCTTGAGGGCAAACAATAACTCAAGTTTGGGGGTGTGATAACTCTTGAAAAGAGTTATATTTTATTGCTTTAGATCTAGCTAATTGCTTGTACTTAGGTACATTTAATTGCATTATAGGACATTCCATGAGTACTTTTCATATTTCAGCATTATATTAGGAGCTTGGACAGTACTTAAATGCTAGTTATTTTTAATTGCTTGTTGAAGGGTTGTGTGTGGTGGTGGATTGGTAGGTGCAGGATGACAAACAAGAAGTAAAGGAATGAAGGTTTGCTGGGGCAAAGGGTTGGTCAGTTTGTCAACACGAATGTCATGACAATTTCGAGATGATGTCTAGTTCGCGCTCAAAGCGTACTGGTCTTAGGCCCAACTAAACTTGTAGGGGATATATCTACCTAAAAAATAGGGAAACAATCATGGGCTAGTGGATTTACCCTAGGGAAAACTATTAAAAAAGCCAAAGGAGGAAATCCTAAAAATGGCAGAGAAACAAAAAGAGGAAAAAAAGGAGATCCTTAGGCAAAATAGAGGGTAGTAGCTTAGTAGAGATGAGAAGAGGAAGACGAAGGCAGTCCCTCTCAGCCACCACAAGACACTGTATCGCTGAAGTATTGGCTGGATAAGCAAAAGCTATCTTCCCGAAGTTCTTCTATTATTTCTTGATTACTTTTCATGAATTGATGAAAACGATGTTGAATGATACTTTGGATTTGAATTTTAATTGCCAACCCCTGAGCTAAATCTCATAGGGTTGGGATTACTTGATGAAACCCTTATTTTCTTTAATGACTAGAAGATAGATCTTCTTTAATACACTATTTCATTCAATGGTTGTTTACAAAATTAAATGTTTGCAAACTCTAGACGTAGATGGATGTACAACATGTTCATTAAATTAATCTAATTCTGACAAGGTTAGGATAATGAGATCGAAATTGAATTATATGAGCAAGTGTTCGATAGAATACTCGTAGCAGCCTCTAGACATATAGCAACGTTCATACAGAAAGAAAACAAAACAGTGCATGGTACCATGCTAAAGGCCAATAGACATATATTGCTTAAGGAAAGGTAACTTGAGGTCTTGTTCTCGAAAGAAGCAGACCCTTTTAGAACTCTTCTGAGAAGTAGATTACGTATGGTTTTGCCAAGGCATTACTATCAGTAATGGCAGATTCTTAGTAATCTTGACCTTTCAAATCAACATCGTAAACTCTCTATCCTTTGTCGTAGTATCTTTTCCATAGCATTTTTAGTTGTTTATTTGTCCGCATATTATTCACGTAATTATTCTTGAATTTGCCATTGCATTATTATTCCTGTCTTGTCATAGCATTTTTCATTATTTACCGGTTACACATATTGCATACATCATTATTTCTTTGAATTACCACTACAGTTTTATCATTACTTTTGTCATAACATTAATCATACCTCACTTTAATAACTCGACCAAATTATATCGTTCTAATCCCTGTGGAAATGATCTCACTCACCACTTTATTACTTGTTCAATGTGTATACTTGCACAATTCACATATCATATTCACAAGCGGCATTTATGCATGAAATCATGCTTGAATCAAGCAAAGTGGTGGACGGTTTCATGGGTGATTGTTAAGAGCTAATTTTTATTTATTTTGCAAGTATAAGGGACTCTGAAAAATGCCTCCAAAAGCTAATTTTGGGTTGTTTAAATGCCCTGGCCAAATTGGGCTTCTTCCCCCTTTGTTTGGACGGTTTTGTGACCCATTTAGTTTTTAGACTTGTCCCTTCAATTTAATCATCTTTAACTGGATCAAGGTGACCTCTTCATGAACCAAATTGCAAGCCTTTGTCATCCAACTAGGTAGAATAAGCTTCGTAAATTATCAACTCCATGTCCCCACTAGAAGATTTAAATAGAGGAAATTTATATATAGCATGAATTAATAAAATTATGCAAAAAATTAATACATAAAAGCATAAAATTGCATACTTTATTAAATCATGCCCATTATCGTAATATGAAAAAAAATCACTCAATTAACTATCAAATACTTGGGATTAACATTATTTTTAAGTAAAAACATGTCTTAAATTATTAGAAAAATCTATATATTTTAAAGATTACACACCACAAAACTTAATCCAATTCTTGTCCCGAGTAATGCAAAGAAAAAATATAGATAAGGCAATCTTGCAACAAATTTAAGTAGAATCACTAAGTAGAATAAACTTTTGCACATAAACACACATCAACAAAGTTATGCTCACAAACTCTTTTTGTTGATAAGTTGCTCAAATGCAAACATTATTTCAAAATTTTATACTAAGTGTAGAAAAATGCTAGCATAAGTCATAGAGTGCATGCTTTTCAAGGTCATAGATAACATTCACCATTCAATCAAAGCTTCCTTATCAATTAGACAAACAATCACAAGGTTTAATTCATGGTCTTCATATGTTGAACTTAGTAATTCCTCTTCACTAATGTAGTCGGCATAATTATCAAAATCAATAGGTCTTTTATAGGGTTGTAATGGGGCTAGGCTTAAGGTAGGGATAAAGAGAAGTGAATTTTTAGGTTCAATAATCTCAACCCTAACTTTGCCTTGAATCTTTTCGAGGTACACCCTTCCTACTAACGATTTTTACCAACCCCAAACTTAATTTGAAGCTTTATGCCCAACAATAATTCTCAATATTTTGAGTATTTATTCTATTCCTTTTACTTTAACATTTGGACAGAGGTTTTTCTCTCTCTATTTTTTTAAACGTATGGAAAACATATGAAGAACATATACATCTTTCTGAATTTTTCTTGAAATTCTGATCACCAAGGCAAGTATAGTTAATATAGGTGCAAAAAGATGATAAAACTTAAAAAGATGGTAATATGATTCATGATGTAGGTGAATAGCGATAAAATAGGCTTAAAGGCTCAAACTAAGGTTTCAAGGGTTAAATTCATATGGTAAGCTTGAAAGGCTCAGACAATCTAAAGAAAATGTCTCTATATCATGTTTAGATTCTTATGTCTCCTAGGATTTCGCCTCAAGAAAGTTACTAAGTCAATTCTAATGACTTAAACCTTCATGCCTATCTATTTCTAAGGAAATTAAATTTTCATGGAAAAAGACTAGATAAGACCTAAGAACATACAAGCATCCCAAAACTTAATATAACATAAAAAAGCTTAGATAAAACTGGAAATCATACTTACATTTGAGCTAACTTATGAACAAAAAGTTTTTTTTGAACATCATTTTATTTCAGCATACTTATGTGTAAACATTGAATCATACTTAAGAAAAATTTAAAATTCACGCAAATATTGCTACCCCCTTTAAAAATAAATAATGTCCTCATTGTGAAAACAAAGTAATGAATGAAAACTTAACACCAGGTAAGGTTGCAAGAAAAGAGAGGTGAGTCATGAAGATAAGCGTACCAAGTCTTTCTTAACATCCAATCCTAGACATGTTTATTCACATTAACACAATACTTTGCTTTTTATTAAAGAAAAGGCATTCAGCTTAATTTTTTCATGTTTGAAAATTTCTACTTATTGTGCAAAAGAAAAATAATAACTAAGAAAAGAAATATAAATATAAATACTTAAGGAAAAGAAGTTTCCCCCTTTTAATACGTCTCCTCGTCTATGTCTTTCTCTTTTCCCTTCTTCGTCACACTTGATCCCACAATCTCTTGTTGCCATGTCACGAGGATATGAGTTGGAAACTCAGGAACAAAACAGTTAGAGATATTCTTAAAAGTATTCCGTATGGTATCATCTTTAACTTTTGCATATCTCTAGTAAGCTTGTTGTTGGTTATGCATGAATTTCAACATATCCATCATAGTTGAAAATTTTGATTTCTTAATAGTGTTTGAAGAAGTGGGCATTGGAATGGTCAACTCAGGATTAACACTTGGCTCCACTGGTTCAGCAACATTTGGTTCCACCCTCGGTTAAAGGTTATTTATTACCCTTCAGTTTTTGCTTTTTCAGTTTCATTTATTGAGTCATCTTTTAGTTTAGATTTGGTTGATGACTCATCAAATTCTAGTTCATTCAGTTCATTTGGCTCAACCTAGTTCAACAGTTCATCATTCTCCACTAACCTTTCAAGATAATGCCTTGTTATGCAACCTTGAACATAATGACCCTTCAAGTTTGCTTTTGATCTTACTTGGGCCCTCAAACAAAGTGAAGTAATCAACGATGCAAAATAAACACTTCCTGCCTTTTTTCTAGTGCAATCTTGAATTTTCTTGAAAGTATTTTCCCAACATTTGTGAACCTTTCTATCATAATTACATACAACAAAAGCATTCATTCCATCAAGATGAAGGAACTATGTGAGATAGGCTTGAAGCTATATCGAACAAAGTAGAACCATACCTTAGCCACTGGGTTTAAATACTCTCTTCAGTTAGAATTACTGTTGTACTTACTTATAATCCAATGGGATTCCTAATTTGTATCAACATTAAGTACTTGTTGAAGAAATCCCAATTGATATTCGTCATCATGGTAGAGTACTCATCTTCTTCAACATCAGGTAAGTTAAACAAATCATTAATGGACTTAGAAGTAAGAGGTGCCTTCTTTTTACGAACAAGAACCTCATTAACATATGGCATGGTTAAATTGGCATAGAATGCTCGCACTAATTCCTCTTCAGGCATTGAACGTGCATCACAGAATTGATTCCAATTTAAAGCATCAATTTTTTTAATTGACAATGGCATAATCATCTTGTCATTGCTCTTCAAATTGAAACCTTTTTCCAGCATCATGGGTTTATTTTTGAAGACAGAATTAAATCTTTTCCTCGCTTCCTTATCTTGAATCACAGTTGGATTTTCACTAGAAGTTTTGGAAGATCTAGTTATTTTATGAGACATGGTGACTTTTCACGAAAAAAATATGACTTTCGACTTTTTGAGGTGGAGGTTGTGATGGAAAATAAGTTGCGATGGTAATTAAGTTGCGGTGCTGAAAGGATTGCTCTGGAGATGAAAGGTTTGTGGCGGCAATAATTGGGTTTTGCGATAAGAAGAGGAAATTATGCGAGAAATTTTGGGATTTTTGGCCGACAACAAAGAGAAAGGAAATAGATGGCTAAGGGTTAGGATAATTGCTTAAATGGTGTGAAAAATATGGTGGTGAATAGGGGTTTATATAGTAGTAGATTAGGGTAAATGTTAGATGCAATTTAGCTAAAGGTAGTAACTTGGTGGCAAGGTATGGAGTGAGTAAAAGTGGCAACAAAAGTTAGGGTTTTTTTGGGGTTTATGGATGGCACTTGTATGGGTAATTTCCTCCTCTTCACTGTTCTAGGTCTCGAGCCCAAAGTACAATTATTTCTTGAAAATTTGAACTAAACTAGAAAAATAACTTGATTAATACTTGGGCCAATTTGACCCTATTATTAAACATAAAAAATTAAATTAAAAATAAAAAATAAAAAATTCTTTTAGATTACTCAGGAAATTTCTTCTTGGAGGATTACATTAAATTAATATCCCAGGAAAGGTTGGAAGGGGTCACAAATAGCCCCGCTTAAGTTCCAATCTCCTCAAATTGAATTAATTTAATGTAATAATTTAAGAAAAATAGTTTCTAAATATACCATTTATTAGAAATATAAATAAGAAAAATCAAGGGTCTATTAAATTGAATAAGGTTTCAATTCACTCAACTTCATTATCATAATAGTGTTTGAGACGTTGATCATTAACTTTAAAGGTACCTCTATTGTTGTCACGCAATTCTACGGCTCCATATGGATAAACTTTGTGAATGGTAAAAGGTCCAGTCCATCGAGATTTAGACTTCCCAGGAAATAACCTTAGCCTTGAATTAATCAATAACACTTTTTGACCTTCTTTTAATGCACGAGGTTGTATAAGACTTTCATGCCATGTCTTAATCTTTTCTTTACACATCTTGGCATTCTCGTATGAAAATAACCTCAACTTCTCCAACTCATTAAGTTTTAACTTTCTTCTCTTACCGGCTTGCTTTAGATCCAAATTTAATTGTTTCAAAGCCCAATGAGCTTTATTTTCCAACTCAAACGACAAATGACATGCCTTTCCAAAGACTAACAGATAAGGAATCATTCCTAACGGTGTTTTAAAAACTGTACGATAGGCCCATGAACAACATCGAGCCTCCAGGACAAATATTTTCTATTAGGGCGTACCACCTCCTGAAGGATTCCTTTGATCTCACGATTTACTTGTTCAACTTGCCCATTTGATTTTATATGATAAGTAGTTTTAATTTTTTTTCTCACATCGTGCTTGTCAAGCAAGCACTTAAGTCATTTGTTTATAAAGTGAGATCCTTCATCACTTATTATATCTCTCAGAGTCCCAAACCGTGTAAACACATGATTATGTAGGAATCTCATAACTACCTTAGCATCGTTTGTTGGGTATGCCTCAGCTTCAACCAACTTGGATACATAATCCAAAACTATTAAAATATACCTATTACCATAATAAGGAAACAATCCTAAACAATCAATGCCCCATACGTCAAATAATTTTACCTCTAAAATGTTTGTCAAGGGCATGTCATTCCTCATTGATTTGCTTCCAATCCATTGGCATCTATCACAATTTTTCACATATGCATACGCATCCTTAAACACTGTAAGCCAAAAGAATCCTTCTTGTAAAATCTTCATTATAGTGCAGGAACCACCGTAGTGCCCTCCACTTGGAGATGAGTAGCAATGGTATAAGATCTCGTCAATCTTGCTTCCAGCTACGCATTTCTTGATTATATTTCTACACACTATTTAAGCAAAAACGAATCCTCTAAAAATAATATCGACTATCGTGAAGGAATTTTTTTCTTTTGTTCGTATGTCATTCCAAAAGGTATTATTCTTCATGCTAAATAATTCGCATAATCAGCAAACTGAGGAATTTTCTGATTTTGACTTACCTTGAAGATATGCTCATCTGGAAAATTCTCATTGATAGGAACAAGTGAATGAGTTGCCTCATTTTGTTCAAACCTCGACAGATGAACAACTACTTGGTTTTCAACACTTTTTCTATCTTAGATTTCAAGGTCAAATTCTTAGAGTAACAGTATCCATCGAATTAACCTTAGTTTAGCATCTTTCTTTCTAAGTAAGTATTTAATAGCCGTATGATCGGTAAACACTATGACTTTCATACCTATGAGATAAGAACAGAACTTGTCAAAAGCAAAAACTATAGAAAAGAGTTATTTTTCAGTTACCGTATAATTAAGTTGGGCTCCTGTCAAAGTTCTGTTTGCATAGTATATCAGATGAAACACTTTATTTCTTCTTTGACCTATCACAGCTCCAACAACAAAATCGTTTGCATCACACATTTACTCAAAAGGTGAGTTCCAATCAGGTGTAACAATTGTTGGGGCTGAGATTAACCAATTTATTAATTCCTCAAAAGCTTTCAAGCATGTTTTTTCAAACTAAAAAATGGTATCTTTTTCTAATAACATACACAAAAGCTTGGAAATTTTTGAAAAATCTTTAATAAACGTTCGATAAAATTCGATATGGCCTAAGAGACTTTGAACTCCTTTAAAAGTGACTGGTGGTGGAAACTTTTCAGTCACATCACCTCTGCTTTGTCTACTTCGATCACATTTCTAGAAGTTTTATGTCTTAAGAGAATTCCATCCTTAACCATAAAATGACATTTCTCCCAATTAAGGACAAGATTTGTCTCTTCGCATCTCTTTAGTACTTTAGCCAAATTACTAAAAAAATAGCATAAGTATTACCAAAAATAAAAAAATCATTCATGAATACCTCGACAAAATTTTCAACCATAACAGTAAATATTGCCATCATGTATCGCTGAAATGTGGTAGGTGCATTACATAAACCAAAAGACATTCACCTAAAACTAAATGTACCGTACGAACAAGTAAAATTCATTTTGTGTTGGTCTTCTAGGGCTACAACTATTTGGTTATATCCCGACTATCAATCTAAGAAACAATAATATTTGTTACCTGCCAATCGGTCTAACATCTGATCCATAAAGGGTAGCAAAAAATGGTCATTCCGTGTGGCTTTGTTCAATTTTTTGTAGTCAATACAGATTCTTCAACCCGTAACGGTCCTTATTAGGATAAAATCATTTTGTTCATTCTCAATAATCGAGATTGCACCATTCCTTGATACACACTATACCAGACTTACCCATGAACTATCTAAGATGGGGTAGATAATTCCCACACCTAACAATTTGATAACTTCCTTTCAAATTACCTCTTTCATTATTGGATTGAGTCTCATTTTCCCATCAATTCTACGTCTTTCGCCCTCCTCTCGGGTAATGTGTCTTCAACTCCATGATCTATTTGTGTTTAGCCAAACATTTATAGTAGGTAATTTAGAGCTTTTAACCTGTTGAGTCGAGCAAATACTTAGAGTATCGGATCGTTTCCTACATCCACCTAATCATCCCATTAATTTTTCCTCCACGCTCCTGTTTCCCCTATTTGAGCTTTCGACTTCTCTTTCCATTTAAACAAAATTGGAATATCCATATTTTCTTTCCTCCTCTGATTCTAGTTCATAATTTGTTTCCTTTGAAGCTCGACGTATTGCATATACAATGAATCTCCAATTATGCTTCTTGTAAACTCCATGAACTATTCATTTTTGCCCATCAGAACTTCTGCCCTTCAACACAGTTCAATCAACAAGTGGAGAAAGAAAATTCTAGCTTTTTGGCTGTGCGTAGAGTGCCTCATTTCAGGGTAGATCCATCTACGCACACATCTCTACTTGTGTTGCAAAATGTCATACAATAGAATAGCTTAGAAAGTATTAACATTAGAAACATTTAACGTGGGTGCAATTATAGTACCTATAAACTGCATCCACATTTTTGCTACGGGGAACATTTTCGCTTGATTGAAGTTAGTTGGTAAATCCGTATTTGGCCTATAGTTCCATGTACCTCTACCTTGAGTTATGTAACGCCCCAAAATTTTGAGAACTTAATTGTGAGAATCTGCAGTAATTAATCTCTGTATCTTTGGTTCTGTGTTCTACGATTGTGTTTAAGGTCTGGAGTTTGAGTTGCATCATTAAAAGTTTTGTTATTTTTAAAACAACCCATTTCCATTTGTTATGTAGTTAAGTGCAATTCTGTGTAAATCTGTGTCAAGAATAAACTTGCTGGTTCATTGGTTAAGCATCTGTATTCTGTTTGGTCTCGAGTTTGAATCCCATCATATGCGTTATGAGAAATTTTTGCATGTTGTCAAAAAACTTGATGGTGGTTAAGACAAAAATTTTGAACGTTTTCTTTCTTAGTTTCCTGACATATTCTTATTTCCTTTTCTTTCTTTTTATTTTTTTTATTTTTATTTTTTTCTTTTCTTTTCTTTCTTCTTTTAACTCCTTCAATTTCTCCTTTTCAATTGTGTTTGACAAGTGAATATCAGAATTAGTGAGACCCTTAAGTTGTTGGAAGATTTATGTGTAAGTTATGTTGGAATCCTTCAACTTCTGCGAAGTTTCGTTAGTTTTCTGTTTCATTCCTAAAATGGAATTCTCTGACTGTTTTACATAAACTCTCTGATAATTAGTCGTTTTGTTTTCTTAGGCGTAAGTATGGAGGTAAGTGATCCTTCGCGTGTTGTGCCGATTTAGCACTGTTGAATTTTCGGTAAACGTTCATCGTCAAAAGTTAACATCGAGGGTTCGACACATTTTCTTGAGTGTTAATGTATACGTTGATTCATTGTTATAGATTTTTTATTGATTGTTGAATAGTTAAATTATGTTCCGAGATTTCTCTATGTTATTTATACTTCAAAATCTCTTCAAGTGCATGCCAAAAACTTTATTTTCACGAATTTCGGTCATAGGAAAACATGGTTGTTGACGCCACATGGCCAGACACATAGGCTTGTGCACAGGCCGTGTGGGTGGTTGTGTAGCTCACTGTTTATCTATTTGGGGCCACACGGGCGTGTGTTCAGGCCTGTATGGCCATTTTAGTACGGGCAAAGGACACGGGCATGTGTCTAGGACTACAAACTCACTATTTGTGACTTAGGACCACACGGGCAAGCACGCAGGCATGTGCCCAAGCTGTGTGAGTCTGACGGGCCAAAACACAGGTGTGTGTCTAGGTCGTGTAACTCTCTTTTTACGTTTTAGAACCACATAGGTAGAGGACATGGGCGTCTACCTAAGCCATGTGAGCCACATAGGCAAGGACATGGGCATGCGTCCAAGCCGTGTGGAATGTAAAAAAGGTTCGAAACCCATTTTTGATGTCATAAATGTTGCCTAAGACTGATATTAACTTTCTCATTGTATGAATGATCTTAATTTGGATGAACGAGAACTCTCTAATACTTTGTGACAGCCGTATAAATACCATAATTGTATGTGTATTGTGATACATAATCTAATATTGAACAATATTATCTACTTGTTTATAATTTTGAGTCTGACACTTCGTTGCATTACGATCTAGCAGCTAAGTTGCGTTGCTATAAATGTGTCAGATAGACACTCTATGGTGTGTAGGGTTGGTTGGGCATTGAATGCCCTGAACAGTGTGTTGGGATGGCCGAAGATGGTGTGTAGTAGATGGGGATTAGGAATATTTGCATCTAAATCTAATTTGTTTTGTATATGAAACTGAAATTGTTTCTGCATCTATAATTAAATTGTCTCGAATCTGAAATAGAAATGTTTCCATTACCAAATCTAATCTTTGAGTTCTGAAACTATTTGATAAATATATTTTAGTTGAATAAAATTCTTTTACGCACTGAATTTACAACTCACTTGTTATTAATTGGATTTCAAGTGATTCTCAAACTTGAACGGGTCAGCGTCGCGGGAGCTCGGTCAAGCTTTTATCTTTCTCCTAAATACTACTATTAGGAATTTCGATATCCTAATATATTATAATGTTTGGAAAGATTGTATACTCACTTAATTGGTGTGCTGGATATTGTGTGTTAAACGGTTCATTCTAACTATGTTATAAATATGGTGTTTTAGTATCATTGATGTAACTCTCTGGACTTGGTCTGAATGTTTAAGCCGGGTTTAGGGTTATACATTTAGTGGTATTAGAGCCAGGATTGTCTACACTCAGACTGTGTTTGGGGCTTATAGTGTGTGATAAAAAGGAATTAGGTGATAATTTAGTATTTAAGTTAATCTGGAAACTAAAATATTAGCAAATGACCGAGCCTTCGACGCCGAACCTGTAAATATTTCTGTTTTGTTATAATTATTACACTATCAAACTATTATCTGGTTAAATGTTTTGGTGTGAGCTGGTGAAATTGTCCTGTTGGATGTCTTAATTGATTTGTGCACTCTAACATTGTAGCTAGATTCCTAGAATGAGTTCACGCAGTAGTCGTGGACAGGAAACTCGTGGGCATCGAGGACACCGAGGAGAAGCTTGAGCAGAGTCATCCTCTATGGGTAGTATGCCCAACTTGGAGACTAGGTACTCCCACTACTGAGACGAAGTCTCAGACTCTGATGGTTGGGGATGTCACACTATCCCAGGCCATGATTCGAGCACTGGAGAGGGTCGCTGGGACCTATCCGGGATCGAGAGACCGAGGGTCGATTACTGAATGACTCTGGTCGAATAGGGTTGAATTGCTCAGGTCGCTCCTACTATTGCTGAATATTAGGTCGAGGCTACCGAGCATATTATGACTGATCTTGATTGTACTCCCACTCAAAAATTAAGGGGTGTTGTGTCTCTACTCTAAGATGCAGCCTATCAGTGGTGACTGACAGTTGAGCAAGGTGCTTAGCCCGAATAGGTTAACTGGGATTATTACAAGAACGCCTTTCAGAGTAAGTATGTGGGGGCGAGTTATGTTGAGGCTCCCCGATGTGAGTTGATGAGCCTAAATTAGGGCGACCGATCTATGGTTGAATATGAAGCCGAGTTTCTGCGACTGAGTAGGTATGCACGGACTTTGGTAGCATCTGACTACAAAAAGTGCGTGAGGTTTGAGGAAGGATTGGGATATATGATATGTGGTTTCTGATAGCTCTTCAAAGGGAGTTGGTTTTGCGGTTCTAGTTGACAAAGCAAAGATAGTGGAGAAAGTGAAGTAAAGCCCGGATAGGGGGGCTACTATCATAGCTTTTCCTGATCTCTCATAAGGCTTACAGGATTGCCTTTCTCTAGAAACAAGAAGAGGCACTAAACGCGAGTGGTGTGACCGTAAGAGAGATCAGAGTAAGATTAAGAGGGATTTGGGTCCCTCTAGTTCTGGACAGCGCCATAAGAAATGGGCGAGATTTGATAGGCCCTTGAGGCCCGATGCACCAGTTGTAGTGACTGAGATTTTGTTGTGCAATGATTGTGGGAAATGCCATCTAGGCAAGTCTTGTAGGAATTTAGGAGCGTGCCTCCTTTGCGGGTCGATAGAGCATCAGGTTAGGGATTGCCCCCGTTGACCAGATTAGGTGCTAGCCACAGTACAGACTCTGGCTCCAGGTTCTGTTCAACCTCCAAGAATGGTTCCACAACCACTTAGAGGTCATGGTACGGGAAAAGGTGTTAATGGGTCTCAGAGAGGACAAAGAGCACCAAGTAGAGATACAGGTCAGACTGAGGCTCGTCAGTCATTTCTGGTTTATGCGGCGAGACGCGGTGAGTATAGTGATGATACTGATGTCATTGCAGCTAGCTTCTTTATTGATTCTGTTTCGTACTTGAGTATAGTGATGATACTGATGTCATTGCAGCTAGCTTCTTTATTGATTCTGTTTCGTACTATGCTCTCATTGATATTGACTCTACTCACTCGTATATAGCTAGTGTTGTTTCTACAAATCTGGGTTTAACTGTTGAAAATACTATTTGAGAGTTCTCTGTGATTAGTCCTTTGGGTCAGTCAGTTCGGGTTGATAGGGTATACAGACGGGTACCCCTAGAGATCCAGGGTATGGTATTTCCAACTGATCTGATGGAATTACCCTTTAATGAGTTTGATTTGATTCTGGAAATGGATTGGCTCGTAGAATATCAAGTCAGTCTAGATTGTGCAACTAAGAGAATTACTCTGAGAGCAGATGAGAATGACGAGGTGGTCATAGTTGGTGAGCGTTGAGATTACTTCTATAATGTAATCTCTGCTCTTGTAGCAGAAAAGTTGGTCCTAAAGGGATGCGAGGAATACCTTGTCTACATATCTGAGTCTATTCCCGTAAAGCTTTCTGTGGGGGATATCCGCACTGTGAGGGAATTCCTTAATGCTTTTCCTGAGGAATTGCCTGAAGTACCTCCGGATTAGGAGGTGGAATTTGGTATTGATCTGTTACCAATTATGGCTTCGGTGTCCATTGCACCCTATCGTATGGCACCGAAGGAGCTGACCGAGCTAAACGTGCACTTCAGGAACTTCTCGATAGGGGGTTCATCCAATCAAGCGTGTCTCCATGGGGGCCCCAGTGCTGTTTGTTAAGAAAAAAGATGGATCGAAGAGGATGTGCATAGATTATAGACAACTGACCAAGTTTACAATCAAGAATAAGTACCCATTATCGAGGATTGACGACTTGTTTAAACAGTTTCGATGAGCTTATGTTTTCTCAAAAATTGATTTATGCCCTAGTTACCATCAGCTCAAAGTCAAGGAGACAGATGTGTACAAAATTTTCTTTAGGACTCATTATGGACGTTACGATTTCCTGGTGATGCCTTCGGGTTGACGAACGTCCCGACTGCATTTATGGATCTAATGAACCGAGTATTCCAACCGTATTTGAACAAATTTGTAGTGGTTTTTATCGATGACATCCTAATTCATTCTAAAACTGAGTCTGAGCATGAAACACACATTCGCATTGTACTTCAGATACTTCGAGAAAAACAATTGTATGCCAAGTTCAGTAAGTACAAGTTTTAGTTACAGGAAGTTGCTTTTCTGGGTCACGTGGTAACTGTGGAAGGAATTTGAGTCGATCCCAAGAAAATAGAAACTATAGTTGAGTGGAAGCAACAGAAAAACATAGCTGAACTTCGTAGTTTCCTGGTTTAGCCAAATATTATCGAAGGTTCGTTGAGGGATTTTCTCTAATTGCTTCACCTCTGACGAAGCTACTGCGTAAGAATGCTCCATTTGTGTGGTCTGAAGCACAGTAGTCTAGTTTCGATAAGCTTAAGTGATAGTACTAGAAAAAACATATATTTTCTCCCTACTTATTGGTTAATTTGTCTCATTTAGTTATCTTTAGCACATATTTTAGCATTTTCAGTTCAGTGAATTACATTTTATAACTCAGTGGATCATAGCCTATTTATCCTTAATTTTGTCATGTTTTTTACCGATGTCGTTGTATGAGTATTTCTAGATTGCACCCAGAATTGTCGCCGCACCTGACAACTGTCCAAATAAGAAAAAAAATATGTGAGTTGTCCAGCCTGGTATAACCAACTTGTATGTACTAAGGTAGCATGATTCTGATGAAAAGACACCTGTGCTATTTGGAAGAATATAAATATTCACGTGAAAAGGGGGAAAAAAAGGCTTTTTGAGGGTATTATCTTCTTCAACCTATCTTTTAAAGCTTCTCGGCTACGGTAGCTTAAGTCTCCTATGGGTGAACCAACATGAAAAGGACACAGATTAGCTTCTGATGAGGAGCCCTGAGTACAACATAAGAGGGAATGGAGAGAAACAAGTCAAGATTGTCTAGGAATAGTATTCTCCATGTTTGTACGGAAGTACACATAATTTCTAGGTTAAATGTTATTTTATTCCATCTTGCTTCTACTGTTTAATCTTTGGGTTTGAATGTTTTTAGCATGGAAGTGCTACTGCGACCACTGACACTAGAAAGTGCAGTGATAGTTCAAGCTAACGAGCATGACAACAGAAGTTTCTTGATGATTAGAGGAATTTAATCCATTTGTTCTTAATAGTGCTCCATTGCCATTATCGGAAGGTGTGGTAAATGTGAATGTTTAAGTCTTTGATTATATATAAAAGTTAAGCTTAGTAAGATATCCATTGCAATTTAATGCATCGACAATCATCTATCCTTTTATACATTGTGTGCACTTAGTATTCTGTTGAATATTCACGTTGGGGATCCCAATTTATCATTATAACATTTTATCTTATTGTTTTCAAGTTATTGCTTCGACAACTACTCTACAATTTATCTCGTTTCTATCTATTTATTGCACTGATATTGATAGACAACAGACAACCATCCTTATGGGATCGATATCTGACAGACTCATCTCTGTCTACTATACTTGCATCGATAGTGTACGCTTGCACATTATTGCTGTAATGTTAAACAGCCAATCATCAAGTCTGTTCTGGCACAGGCTCCTATTTTAGTTCAACTAGAACCGGGTCAGAAATTTGTGGTATACAGTGATGCATCGCATGTCGAGTTAGGATGTGTGCTTGTTCAAGAAAGTAAGGTGGTCGCTTACGCGTCACGATAGCTTAAGACACACGAGGGTAACTACTGTACGCACAATGTTAAGCTAGCTGCGGTCGTGTTTGCTCTGAAGATCTGGAGATACTATCTGTATGGTGAAAGGTGTATCATTTACACCGATCACAATAGTCTCAAATATTGGTTCAATGACTTAGTACAACCGACTTGGGTTGAGTAGATTCGAGCTAAACAGTTGAGCAATGAGTCCTTAGTTCAACATTGCAACATGTTGGTTCGAATGAGACTTCCAATTTAAACTTAATCAACGATAATGTGTTGTGTTTCAAAGGTCAGATTTACGTACCTAATAATAAAGATTTGAGATAGTCAATCCTACAGGAGGCGCATAGTAGTCCCTATGCTATGCATCCTGGTGGGAACATAATGTATCGGGACCTCTGAGAAATCTATTGGTGGCCCAATCTAAAACGGGAGGTAGTCGCTTTTGTGTCCCACTGTCTAACATGCCAAAAGGTTAAGGTTGAACATTATTTGCCTTCCGGTCTGCTTCAACCAGTTAAAATTCCTCAATGGAAGTGGGAGTGAGTAACGATGGATTTTGTTAGTGGGTTGCATGAACAATGGAAATGTGCAAGTGTACAGAATCGCAACAAGTAATAAAGTGAGAAGTAAATGATGAGTTATCGTACCCACAAGGACTGTGAAAAGAATTTATTTATGAATGCAATTAAAACACTTTGGCGAAGGAAAACTATTTTGATTTTGAAGAAGTGATTTAAAAACTAAAAATTAACTAAGTAAAATAAAATAAAATAAACAATAAAAGTTTGAATGCAGGATTTCAAAAGATGATTTTAATTAAGGTGACATAATTGCGTTAGATTAATTACATTTCTTAACTTAGAATTATTGAACTCATGTTCATGTTGTTACGAATAAATTCACGACAACTTGATAATTTGCTAACTACTGCTCATACATACTTATTAAATTAATTAATCTCTTGAACATTTTCCAATGCCAATTCAAACAATTAATCAATCTTCATAAGCACATAAAAGATTAAGTGAGGTAACAATGTATTCCTACCTTGAAACAATTTAATCACAATAATCTTGCAAGTTATGCAAGGCTAATATATTGTCTAATATCGTCATTGATTTAACCCTCAACTACCTTAGAAGATTAACCATGCACTGATTAAGTATTGTGTCGATTAATTACGATTTCAACAAGTTTAAATAATTAATTCATTAGTCACCTTACAATTATAATGCAAGAAAAACTAAGTCATGGTTTTACTTAATCAAACATTTTACCAAGACCTATAACAACACAAACATAATTTTAATAACTCAAGTGGATGAAATGCAATCTAACTAACATGAATGATCTCATTGATTCACAAAATTATGAGCATCTTTGAACAATGATGACCAGTAGAATCCTGATTGTAGAACCTTAGCAGCAATTCTCATACCACCGAAATGGCCTCCATAAGGAGCATCATGACAGTGCTTCAGGATTGAAAGCATCTCTTCTTTCGAAACACAATGCCGAATGATGTTGCCATTGCATACCTTGAATAAATACGGCTTGTTCCAATGGTACATCACTACGTTACGAAGAAATCTTTCTTTTTTATGGCCCTTGATACTCAATGAGAGCTTACCACACACCAAGTAATTAACTAAATCTGCATACCAAGGAGTAACATCGACAGTGAATAACATTTCATCTGGGAATGTGTTGACAATTTGAAGCATTTTCCCGTCTTCCTTGCCAACTTCTAATCTAGAAAAATGATCGGCAACTTGATTTTCTAACCCCTTGCGGTCTTTTATCTTAATGTCAAATTCTTGCAACAATAAAATCCACCGTATCAGTCTTGGTTTGGCATCTTTTTTCGCAAAAAGATATCGCAACATCGAGTGATCAGTGAATATTGTAACTTTTACGCCGAAAAGATAAGAGCAAAACTTGTCGAAAGCAAAGACTATAGCTAGCAATTCTTTCTCTGTGGTGGTATAATTCAGTTGAGCCTCTATAAGAGTTCTGCTAACATAATAAATGGTGTGAAATATTTTTCCCTTCCGTTGTCCTAGCACTGCACCCATGGCGGAGCCGCTTGCAGCGCACATAACTTCAAAAGGTTAAGACCAACCTAGTGGAATGACAATGGTTGCATTGACCAGCTACTTCTCTAACTAAATAAAGGCATCCATACATGCCTCGTCAAAGAGGAATTTTCGATTCTGTTCCAACAATGAGCCCAATGGTTTGGCAATTTTTGAAAAATCCCTAATAAACAGTCAGTAAAATTCTGCTTGTCCAAGAAAGCTATAAATACCTTTCACATTTTTCGGTGGGGGTAATTTCTCAATGATTTCCACCTTAGCTTTATCTACTTGAATATCTGATTAGAGATACGATGGCCCAACACAATTCCTTCAGTTGCCATAAGATGACATTTTTCCCAATTCAAGACAATATGAGTGTCCTCACATCGCTTCAGTACTTTATCCAAATTGTCAGCGCAATGATCAAAATCATTCCCATGAACTAAAAAGTCATCCATAAAAACCTCTAAAGATTCTTCGATCATATATGAGAATATTACCATCATACTGGCTAGTGCATTGCAATGAACGAAAGGCATACGACGAAAAGCAAAAGTACCAAAGGGGCAGGTGAAAGTTGCTTTCTCCTGATCCTCTAGTGCAATAGCAATTTGGTTGTACCCAGAATAGCCATCTAGGAAGAAATAATAAGCTTTTCCAAAAAGTCGATCTAACATTTGGTCAATGAAGGGAAGTGGAAAATGATCCTTCCTTGTGGCTACATTCAATTTGCGATAATCCATACAAACTCGCCATCCCGTGCGGATGCGTGTTTGTAGTAATTCATTCTTATCATTATGAACTACTATGATGCCACTCTTTTTCGGGACGCATTGCACTGGACTCACCCACTTGCTATCAGAAATTGGGTAAATAATTCCTACATCAAGGCATTTTATGATTTATTTTTTGACCATTTCTTTCACCTTCTCGTTTAACCTTCTTTACTGTTCAATTGACTGTTGGCCTTCATCTTTTAACTTGATTTTGTGCATGCAAAAAGAAGGACTAATACCTTGAATATCCGCAATACTCCAGGCAATAGCTCGTTTGTGCTACTTGAGAATATGAGTCAATTTCTTTTCTTGTGTTTCATCTAGTGTTGTGTAGATAATAATTGAAAGGGTACTGTGGTCACCCAAAGAGATGTATTTAAGATGAGAATGTAGTGGTTTCAATTGATGGTTTGAAAATTGGAGTGGTTATGTTGGTTAGGTCTAAGGATTCAATTTTCCATCTATGATTGACTTCAACAGTACTAGCTTCAACCGTGCTATCACAATTGTCTATGGATTCAACCTCAGATGTCACTGCAATTTCTTCAGCAATGACTGTGCTTTGGTTGTTGAATTCTTCCTCAATCAGATCATTAAGCACATAGATAGTATGGCACTCTACTTTATCCTTGTGATGAACAAACTCAAAAACACTGAAGGTAACTTGCTCATCATTCAGTCGCATGGTGAGTTCTCCTTGATAAACATCAATGAGAGTTCAACCGGTGGCTAAAAATGGCCATCCCAAGATTATGGGAACCTTAGTCAAGTATGATAAAATTAGCCGGAAAAACGAATTTATCCACACGAACTAAAACATCTTTGATTTGCCCTTCAGGTTGAGCTAAAGATTGATTTGCCAGTTACAATGTCACTGCAGTGGGTTTTATATGACCAATCCCCAACTTTCTAAAAGTAGATAGTGGCATGAGGTTGATGCTAGCTCCTAAATCTTTTCCCAAATTCTAACACCCTGAACCCGTGTTTGTCATCAGATTAGGGTTACGAGGCATTACCGATCAAAACCCAACTTAGAACAGTCTTTCATTTTAAAATTTATGCATAAATTAGACTAAGTCAATCACGAAATTTCATTTCATATATTTTTTATTTTTTCGATAAAATTCAAATATCAATCATTCACTCGCTCGAATAAGTCATCTCATATATATATAAATATATATAAGCACATAACCAATTAAATTCAAACATGCATCATTAATCAATTTACATATACCAACCATGTTTCAAAATTCAACCATATCATTGTCATTTACCTAATCAAAATTTGATATCATTGAAATTCTTAAAACATTTTCAAACATATATGATTACATATCATATACCAAGCATATATCAAAACATCTATTTGTACACATTTATTTCATTTCATTTTACTAAGTATACTACATATTACAAACATAGGTAATCTACCCTGTTTGGACAGCTTTTATACATCAAATCGGATAGCATTTATACACCCAATTGGACAGCATATATATACCAAATTGGACAGCATATATACACCAAATTGGATAGCATTTATACACCAAATTGGACAGCATTTATACACCAAATTGGACAGCATATATACACTAAATTGGACAGCAGTTATACACCAAATTGGACAGCATTTTATACACCAAATTGGACAGCATTTTATACACTATATTGGATAACATTTATACACCAAATTGGACAGCATATATACACTAATTTGGACAGCATTTATACACCAAATTGGACAGCATTTTACACACCAAATTGGACAGCATATATACACTAAATTGGATAGCATTTATACACCAAAGTGGACAGCATTTTATGCACCAAATTGGACAGCATATAATATACCCAATCAATTAATTTACCAACAATTCATTGATTAACAAATATGTCATACTTAAATATATATACATATTCAATCAACCTATCATTAACCGAACATATAATCACATCATTTATCACTTCTAAACCAATTCATAAACCAACTATACATTTCATTAATAAGCCAACAATAATCACAACTAAAACACATTCATCAACCATACCAAATTCACTTGAACCGAGTCATAACAATCCACATTTGCAAATCCTACCACAAATATATATATCATGAAACATAATTTTTCCAACATGAACATATACCATGACCGAACATACAAAAAATAAACATCATTTCTAGCCATTTTCGCATGGCTCATATTTACATGCCCCAAAATTGAATATATTAACTAGACTATACATGCCATAAGTTCAAATTCAGATTTAATACAATACCGAAAATAGTCGATAGTGTGATAGAC
Organism: Gossypium raimondii; assembly: GCF_025698545.1. Classification (NCBI taxonomy): domain Eukaryota; kingdom Viridiplantae; phylum Streptophyta; class Magnoliopsida; order Malvales; family Malvaceae; genus Gossypium; species Gossypium raimondii. The sequence goes on along the minus strand of NC_068574.1, from coordinate 34,620,575 downwards.
TTCTCTGACAATCCTCGAGCCCGTAACCAAGTCCAAAAATCTATAAAGCGAAAAGCAAATACACACAGTAAGCTATCACAGCTTAGTTTGTCATAAGCAAATAAACATTTAATCATTCACATAATTTAAGCTAGTTAAGTAGTTATAAGCCATTATAATTTCATATACAATCCAAAGATATCATCTTATATATCAAAATATATATATAACTTGTAATAACTTTTCTTTAGCCGAATACTCAATTGAACCTTAGTATATTTAACCTTTACTTTTAATAATACAACTACAACATTAGGCCGAATATACCTACTCTCACATATATATATACACATAGTTTACATTAACATATAGCATCATATCATCAATTTAAAAATTCAACTTACCTTATTTTCATAATTTAGTATGAATACATACCTGAGCCTTTCTAACTCGATCATACACTCAATCTTAACTATATCATTGCCCGTTGAACCGTTCGGAATTAAAAAGGATACTCAGATAGTCGAACATATCGTACAATGCCAACGTCCTAGACGTGGTTTTACATGTAATCACATAATGATGCCACTGTCCCAGACAGGGTCTTACATGTAAACACAAGTTGATGCCAACGTCCCAGACGTGGTCTTACACAATAACACATAACGCAATCCTATGTCATTACATATGTATCCTAGCTATTCCTATGGTTCGTACGGGACTTTCGGACATCATAACTCGATCGAATCAATCTCATAAACATAGCTCCCAAGCTTATAAACATTCAGCCAACACTTATATATATTCATAAAATTCAAATCAGCATATAAAATTCATATATATTCAAAATTAACAGCATTTATTTGCTTATAAACTTACCTCAGATATCAACGGACGAAATAAACGACTATTTGATTATTTTTGTTTTCCCCCGATCCAAATCAATTTTCTTTGGTTCTTGATCTAAACATATTCAAATTAAACTTATTTGAACACCATTTTATTCAATTTAGTCAAAAAAAATAAATGGGCAAATTACCATTTTGCCCTTGACATTTTACACTTTTTACAATTTAGTCCCTATTGCCTAAAACACGAAATATGAAAAATTTCAAGGTCCCATGCTTGGGAAAAATTTTAACCATGATTATACAAGTCCATATATTTCATTTATTTCACATTTTAGTCCCTCAATTTATTATTTTTACAATTTAGCCCTAATTACTCAAAATCATCAAAATTTCCAATACAAAACATATTAATCCAAAACATCTCTTTCATAATCTATCATCTAACATCACAAAGCTCATAAATTCATCAATGGTTTAACTCAAAATATTCATTAAAATAAAAAAAATTAAAGCATGGGCTAGCTAGTATTCGAAGCAACAATCTCAAAAACGTAAAAATTATTGAAAACTAAACAAAGAACATACCAAATTTTAATCTTCTAATTGCCGAAAATGCAAAGCTCCAAATTCCTCTTTTCTTTCTCAAGTTTCAGTAAAATAAAGCCATTTTCATGGCTATATTATGTTTTATTTAATTTAATTATAGGTTAATATGGTTTTTACCATTTTACCCTTAATGCATTATCATTAAAATCCACCTAACCTTGTCCAATATTGTCCACCACTATTATTAATGCTATAATTGACATGCAAGTGCTCCACATTTCCATTTTGCATCAATTTGATGCCCTCAACTAAAAGACCTCAAAATTTTCACTTTACGCAATTAAGTCCTTTTTATCAAATTGAGCACACAAACGATAAAATTTTCACACGAAATTTTCAAACATATTAATTCACTTACTGTAAACACCAAAAGAAATTTTTAAATATTTTTCTAACTTGAATTTATGGTCCCGAAACAACTATCTGACTAGGGCCTAAACTGGGCTAATACACAAATATTGTTTGCCAATCGAACATGAAATGGTAAAGCTTTCAGGATATTTCAATTTAGGGGGCAACTTGTTTGTCAAGATAGCACTACAGCCTTCTATGAGTATAACAGTTTAAACATCAGTGAGTTTTTTCTTCTTGGACAAGAGGTCTTTCATAAATTTCCCTTAATTAGAAATTTGTACTAGAGCGTCCACTAAAGGAATGTTGATCTACAGTTGTTTCAATGTATGCAGAAACTACTGTTATTGTTTATCATTTTCATTCCTCTTGAATATTTGTGGAAAAGGTACAAATGGAAGTACATCTGGTTGAGGCGATACTTTTGGTTGTGTCCACAATTTTGAGGGTCGAATATAAGGCATGTGAGTGACAGTTGGCGGTACTTCTTTGTCTGGTACATCAACAAGCTCTTCAAAATCAACCTTCCCATCAGGGCTTATGTCACCAATATCTAGGATGCTACAGTAGAATCAATAATCGGCTCACCAGTTTGTTTACCACTCCTAAGAGTGATAGCTTTAAGTGCTCTTTCCCCCCAGACTGAGATTTTCTTTATCACTAGGTAAGAAGACTTGTGGTCAAGTATTCAGATTTGAAGCAAGCTGTCCCAATTGTGCCTTCAACGCTCGAACGGAAGATGAATTTCCTTGAACAATAGCTTATGTACGAGTAATATGCTTCCACATTAACTCCTCAAGAGCAGTTAATGGGTCAGAAGTAGAAGTTTGTGTATACTATTTTTGTCGCTATCCTTGGATATTCTAATTCGTCATTGAAGAATGTTGTGGTTGCATCTAATTTTGATGTGATTGTGTCTAACCTTGTTTTTGATACCTCTGAGGATAATGACTGTAGTTCTCCTGTTGTTAAGTATAATCCACTTGTCTTGGATTATAATTGCCTTGAGTAGATGCATTCCCATATCAGAATGTGGAAGCATTTTGTCCAACATTCTGAGTTCCCCAAAACTGTTGGTTGTGTCCAGATTTGTTGGAAGAGTTGCCATAAGAATTATTGCGAATATTACTAACATAACAGGCATTTTTTGCATGTTGCGGACAATCTTCATAACTATGGTTGTCACCACAAATTTCACAGAAAAAGGTAGGAATATCCAATTGTTGAGCAACCTGTATAGGTGCAACATCACTCGTCCCTTGCATATTTTTAATCATGTTTGTGAGCGAAGAAACTTGGGCACTTAGCGCGGATATTGCATTCAATTCAATAACTCCTAGAGTAGCCTTTGCTTGTGCAGCTCTAGAGATGGGATATTGATAATCATTTTGAGCAATTCTCTCAAGATTTCTCACAACATTATTGTAAGTAGAGTTCAGCAGTGGTCCATTGGCTAATGCGTCGACACGATTCCTTGTATGTGAATTCAGACCACTATAAAAAATCTTAATTTGTGCTTCTGGTTGAATGTTGTACATGAGACAACATCGAAGCAAAGACTTATAATGTTCTCATGTAGTGTGAAGATTTTGCATCATCCTGTTGATGGTAAGCAGTAATATCATTTTGAAGACGAGCATTCATTGTTGGCAGGATAAACCACAAAACAAACTGCGTGACTAGAGCATTCCAATAAGTAATTGATCAAGTAGGTAGGCCAAGAAACCAAGTGTGAGCTCTCCCTTGTAAGGAATAGGGAAATAATTTCATTCTTAAGGCATCATTAGGAATGCCTTGTTGACTAAAGGAAGCACAGATCAATAAAAAGGAATTAAGATGTTCTCTCGCATCTTCATGTGGCAGTCTAGCATATTGGCCATTGGAGTTCAGCATTTGAAACATCACTGGCTTGAGTTCAAAGTTCCCAGCTTGAATTGCTAGTCTAACAACTCCTAGTTGTAGATCATCCAAAACAGGTACTACACAATCTTGTATGGTTTTATTGTGGGTGTGAGCATTTTGTGGCAAAAACGGGTTATGAACGTTTTGCTGTTGTACCAGGGGTATGGCTGCATTGTCCCCTGGTAAATCCATATTTCTTTTTTCTCGATGTCTTCTCTGAATAGTTCTTTCAATTTCTGGATCAAAGTCAGCAAGAAAATCCGAATTGCTTCGGGTCATAAAACACCTAAAATGAAATTAATAAAAAAAAGCAACAAAGAGAAAAAAAAGTTAGTGAATAATAAATATTATATAAGGAAAAAAAGTATAAAGACACCCAAGAACAAAAATAAACATCAAACAAATGTCATCCCCGGCAAAGACGCCAAAAACTTGACCGGCTATAAACATCACAGCAATAAGTTACAAGCGTACACTGTTGATGCAAGTATAATAGACAGATGTAAGTCTGTCAGATATCAATCCCACAGGGATGGTTGTCTTTTTTCTATTAATGTCGGTTCAACTCAGTTGCACATGGGACGGTTTTGGGTAGCCCAGTGCTCGGTTGGATCAGTTCAATTCAACTAGGACTCTTTTCATAATTAATTAATAATAATTATTTAACCCAAAATAATTTGGATTAAAATTAAAATTAATTACATTATGAATTAATATTCACAATTTGGACCGTGTTTGGCATAAAAATTAATTTGCCTCGATGCTTCAAAATCGCTTCTCTGTTTTGTGCTTTCAGTAGTGTCTACTGAGCCAATTTTCACCCTTTATGTGAATCTGTCGAAAATAAATCAAAATTAGTCAAAATTAATTATAAAATTAACTAAAATTTAACATGTTAATAATTTAAGTACAATTTAATTATTTTATAATTATTATATATTTTTTGACAAAAAATTCTTCAAAATTGCATGAATTTAAGTTAAAAAGGGCATGAAAAAGTGTGTATATTTTCGTGTTTCTAGTTTCCTTTAACCCCCACCAAGAAAGATTCAATTTGGGTCATCGTTGATCGATTGACCAAGTCCACTCACTTCATACCTTTCCAAACAGATTACTCCTTACAAAAGTTAGCTAAACCGTATATTGCCGAAATTGTGAGACTACATGAAAGTCCAGTCTCAATTATCTCTGATAGAGATCCGCAATTCACTTCTCGATTCTGGAAGAAATTTCATGAGGCCTTAGGCACCTGACTTAATTTCAACATCACATATTACCCTCTGACCGACGAACAGTCCGAGCGAGTTATTCAAATCTTAGAGGATATGCTTCGAGGTTGTGTAATAGACTTCCAGGGTAGTTGGGAAGATTATCTATCGTTGGCTGAGTTTGTATACAATAACAGCTTCCAATCTAGTATTCAGATGGCACCCTTTAAGGCCTTGTATGGACGTTGGTGTCGTACTCCTCATGTTGGACCGAATTTAATGAACACCAGATATTGGGTCCTGAGCTGGTTTCTGAAACTGAAAGCACTATGAAGTGATTCGTGGTCGTTTAAAAGTTGCCTTTGACCGACAGAAGTCTTATGCTAATTTAAAAAGAAAATATATTGAGTTTTCTATAGGTGATCAGGTGTTTCTGAAGGTATCACCGTGGAAAAAGGTTTGTTTATTTAGATGCAAAGGAAAGCTGAGCCCGAGGTTCATTGGACCTTATCGCATCCTGAAGCGTGTTAGACCTATTGCGTATCAGTCAGAATAACCATCAGAGTTAGAATGAATTCACGATGTGTTTCATGTCTCGATGTTGATACGGTATAGATCTGATCCGTCGCATATTGTTCCTGTCGATGAGATCGAGTTGCGACCGAATTTAACATTTGAGTAGGAACCTGTCCAGATCTTGGAAGATGATGTTAAGGTACTGAGGAAGCAAAATTGTTCCTCTAGTAAAAGTTCTGTGGCGTAATCATGGTACTGAGGAAGCCACGTGGGAACCTAAAGAAGCGATCTAACAGCAGTATCCCTATCTGTTTGAGTCAGGTAAATTTCAGGGTCGAAATTTCTTTTAAGGAGAGTGAGTTGTAACGCCCCAAAATTTTGAGAATTTAATTGTGAGAATCTATAGTAATTAATCTCTGTATCTTTGGTTCTGTGTTCTATGATTGTGTTTAAGGTCTGGAGTTCAAGTTGCATCGTTAAAAGTTTTGTTATTTTTAAAACAACCCTAATCCATGTGTTATGTAGTTAAGTGCAATTCTGTGTAAATTTGTGTCAACAATGAGCCTCTTGGTTCACTGGTTAAGCACCTGTACTCTATATGGTCTCGAGTTCAAATCCCATCATATGCATTAGGATAAATATTTTCATCCTATCGGAAAACTTGATGGTGGTTAAGACAAAAATTTTGAACATTTTCTTTCTTGGTTTCCTGACATGTTCTTCTTTCTTTTTCTTTCTTTCTTTTTATTTTTTTCTTCTCTTTCTTCTCTTTACTCCTTTGATTTATCCTTCTCAATTGTGTTTGACAAGTCAATATTGGAATTAGTGAGACCCTTAAGTTGTTGGAAGATTTCTGTGTAAGTTTTGTCGGAATCCTTCAACTTCTGCAAAGTTTCGTTAGTTTTCTGTTGTGTTGCTAATTGGGAATTCTCTGACTATTTTACATAAACTCTCTGATAATTAGTCATTTTGTTTTCTTAGGCGTGAGTACAGTGGGAAGTGATCCTTCACGTGCTGTGCTGATTTAGTACTATTGAATTGTCGGTAAGCGCTTGTCGTCGAAAGTTAATGTCGAGGTTTTGGCACATTTTCTTGAGTGCTAATGTATACGTTGATTCATTGTTATAGTTGTTTGAATGGTTAAATTACGTTTCGGGATTTCTCCGTGTTATTTCTACTTCAAAATCTCTTCAGGTGCACGCCAAAAACTTTATTTTTCTTGAATTTTGGTCACCAAAAAACATGGTTACCGATGCAACACGGCCAGGCACACGGGCGTGTGCCCAGGCCATGTGGTGTAACTTACTATTCATCAATTTGGAGCCACACAAGAAAGGCAAACAGGTGTGTGTCCAGGCCTATGTGGCCATGTTAGTGCAGGGTTCACACAGGTAAAGAACATGGGCTTGTCTCTAGGTCATGTAACTTACTGTTTGTGACTTAGGACCACATGGACAAGCACAAGAGCGTGTGCCCAAGCCATGTAAGTCAAACAGGCGTGTGTCCAAGCCGTGTAACTCTCTATTTACATTTCAGAACCACACGGGCAAAGGACATGGGCATGTGTTCAAGCCGTGTGACATGTAAAAATGGCCCAAAACCCATTTTTGAGGTTGTAAATGTTGCCTAAGACTGATATTGACTTCCCATTGTATGAATGATCAGAATTTGACTGAAAAAGATCTCTCTGATACTCTGTGACAAACGTATGAATACGATAAATGTATGTGTATTGTGATACTTAATCCCATATTGAACTATGTTATCTACTTGTGAAATAATTTAAAATAACTAAATACATATTGAGGATATCTGTATTACGATCTAAATTAGTGGCTAAGCCATTTTGTATATAATTCTGATTCTAGCACTTTGCCACATTACGATCTAGCAGCTAAGTTTCGTTTCTGTAAACGTGTCAGACAGACACTCTATGGTGTGTAGGGTTGGCTGGGTATTGAACGTCCTTAATGGTGTGTTGGGATGGCCGAAGATTGCGTGTAGCGTATGGGGGTTAGGAATATCTACATCTAAATCTGATCTATTCTGTATATGAAACTGAAATTGTTTCTGCATCTATAGTTAATCTGTCTCGAATCTAAACTAGAAATGCTTCCATCACCAAATCAAATCTTTGAGTTTAAAAACTATTTAATAAATGTATTTTAGTTGAACAAACTTCTTTTACGCACTGAGCTCACAACTCACTTTGTTATTAATCAGATTTCAGGTGGTTTTTAAACTTGAACGGGTCGGCACCACGGGAGCTCGGTCAAGCTTTTATCTTTCTTCTAAATACTACTATTACGAATTTCGATATTCTAAGATATTATAATATTACGATTCTTCCTCTATTTTTCAATATTTTGGGTGCCTCGAGTGCGTGTTAGATCTATATTTAATCTGTCAATAAAATTTCAATTAATTGGTTAGTATAATGTACATTAATATACATTAAGTTAGAGTTGAATAAATATGTCAGGTCTTACTACGGGCCTCATTCGTTAGCTCAGTTAATGTGCATTTGGACACCTCTTGTATTTTGTTTCTATTGGTATTAGTCCAGCATCTGTTATGCCATTCTTGTAACACCCCTAACCTATATCCATTGCTGGAATAGGATTACAGAGCATTGCCGTAAAATCATAACTCAAAACATTCATTTCAAAACATTAGATAAACTAGAGCATAATTCACTCAAACACATGCATATCATCCCTTATTTGAGCCCTCGAGGCCTTACAAACACTTCAAAATTCACACTGCAGGGGTCACACAACTGAGACATACGCCCATTTCTTAGGCCATGCGGACATTCGAATTAGGGACACACGACCATGTCCCAAACCGTTTCTATGCCCGTGTAACTCTCTGGCTTGGGTCACACGGCCAAGCCACTCGCCTGTGTGCCAGGCCTTGTAACTTGTAAAAAGTAACCATTAAAACCTATAGGGGACACATGACTTTGTCGCATGGCTATGTGTCACACACAGCTGAGGCACACACCCGTGTATTAGGTCTTGTGGATAAGAAATTGGCCAAAATCAAGCCATTTCCTTCACCTACTTCAAACATGTACCTACAAGCCATTTGCACCATTTACCAATGCATCAAAACATACCAAAACATACATAAAATGACCAATTAAAATAACCTAATTCCATTCAACCAATATGTTATATATGCACCTCAATCACAATCAAACTAACATGCCTAAACATAAGCATATTTAATCACCTTGCTACCTTTTGGAACATATATTACTTGACCTATATCATGTCAATATAAACTTATCATTTGGACTATTACTCACATGCATCAAATTCACATAAGTGACACAAACCAACCATTTCCAAATGGTACCAAACAACCAGCATATATACATACCATATTTCCATCATGCACATCTAATTCAAAAGCTTGCCAAAGCATACCATATCTTGACCATGTTGAGGTCAATTCATCAAATACCATTTTTTCCATTCAAACATGCATTAAGACATTGTCAAAATGACACACATCAACACGACACCAAAAGTACCAAGGTTACATCACCCAAAATAACATATACATTCCAAACTCATCAACTAACATTCAACTAATCATCAACCATAAGTCCACCTATACATGCCATTATAACCTTAACCAACATATCAAAACTACCGATACAATCGCTGGATAGTGTGATAGATCTCCGACGAGCTTCCAAACACATCGAGCTTCCAATAATTTGTAAAGTAAGAGAAAGATAACCACATAAGCAATGAATGCTTGGTAAGCTCGCATAAACTTAAAACATAAAATTTCATTTCAATAATGAACTTTATAGGTGAACATAAACCTATACCAATTGCTATTAGATTTATCAGACCATGATCATCAACTCACAAAGGAATAGGTTCATTAACATCCCGAACACTTTCCATTTATAACATAATAATGTCTTATAAGTTGAATTTCATAATCATCAACCTTTTCTTAAAACAATAAACCATCTCATTTACTTACTTACTATTAGATTACATAACATAAGCTTAATTACATTATCAATTCACGAATTAGTGTACTTATTCATGACATAAGTAAACTCGCATATAACATAAGTAAAATTCGTCCTTACAAGTAAGTTCTTTAACTCAACAAGCCTTTTATTTTCTCATATTACATCTCTACTATGAACTTACCATTTTACTACATATTCTCACCTGTTTCATTTGCATAATACGTAAGACATAAGCATGTACATCAACTGTAGCCACAAGCTAGTGCATTTAAACATAACTCTTTTAAAATCAACTACATGTTAAACCATTTCATGATAAATTACATACTTTGATTCTTACCACTCTTTCATGCACGTAAACATCTTTCCATCTGGTCACTTACCATTTCAATGCATATCTTTAGAACTAACATAATACAATACAACCAATAGTTTGCCACAAGCCTAAGCATCATCAATAACACATGTTAGTGCATCAGTTCATAATTCACTTGAATTAACATAAGATAAGTAATTAAACATGAATAACCTCACTTGAATTCATCAATTCCATGAACATAGACATACTTTCATTTCATATTCTCTTTTCATTCCTTTTCATAGTTTTCATGGTATAAGTCATTTGAATGCATACCTTTCTTTCCTTTTTCATGCTCGTTGAACCACTTAGAATAGTATCAGATACACGAGAAGCTTACACAAAGTGTGCTAAAACATGGTCAAAACCATTTCTTTCCTTTTTCTTTACGTAAATGCTCATACGAGCCATAAATAGGCCTGCTCACACAAGTTGACAGTTGGAACGTAGCTACACGATGTCACTCACACAAGCTAACGAGTATCCGAAACAAATGCCAGAACTCAAACATCGATAGAACGTTCAGGACCAGCACCCGAAACAAGGTAACTATAATGACATGTCATTTTTATCCTATATATTTCTAAGGTTCAAATGGGGCTCGATAGTCATCGTACACCGTCGGATTTCCATCGTTTCTTTACGTGATAAATTTCATGATAACATATATATATTGATTCATTTACAATAGAATAACATATTAACATTCAATCTAATCAAAATTTAAGTGATTATATTTCATATGAACTTACCTGGCTAAATTGTAGAAATGACAAAGTGTAGGGGCTATTTGGTAATTTTCCCTTCTCCTCGGTTTTCCACTTATTCTTGATCTAAATTAATAATTTCATTAAATTCATTAATTTATATAGAAAAATCAATCAATTTTATGCAATTTAGTCCTTCTGACATTTTTACAAAATTGCCCTCAACTTTTCATTTTATTCAATTTAGTCCATAAGCCTAAAACATGCAAATTAACCATTTTTATTGAAAATTTATACCAGACATGTTACAAGCATCCAATACAGCCAACATTTGTAACAATTTCACATTTAGTCCTTGTATATTTACTATTTCAATAATTTAGTCCCTACTCGTTAAATTCATCAAAATCACTTAATAAAATACTTATAAATAACAAATAATACCTCAAATCCATCATTTAAAATCTAAAATCACAAAGATTCATCAATGGAAACATTCAAAATCTTTAACAATTTCAAAAACGAAGGTAGAGGCTAGCTGGACCTAGTTGCAACGATCTCAAAAACATAAAAATTATTAGAAATGGGACCAAAATGACATACCATGCAACTTCAAAGAGAAGAATTAATGTTAAACCCCTTCCATGGCTTCATTCTTTCTCAATTTTGGCAAAACATTAAAAGGAGAAAGATGATGTCTTTAGTTTTATGTTATTACCTTTTAATTAGTTTTATTTTAATTAATAAAACATATATATTCATAATAAAACAAAGCCAATCACCCACTCATTTATAATATGGTATATTTACCATATTAGTCCATAAATTTACTTTTTCATAGTTATTAAACATCTTTAGTTAGTAGAATTTAATTTTAGACTTTTTATGATTAATTCCTTTCTACTTAATTAACTATCGAAACATTAAAATTTATTAACCAAACTTTAATACAACCTTAATAACACTCCGTAAATATTTATAAAAATATTTACAGCTTGATTTATAGAAATGAGGTCCCGATACCTCATTTTCTAAAACCACTTGACTTTAAGGTCTTACCACTTGAGCTTAATTAATCACTTAATAACATAAATTGTCGTATCAAAAACCTTTTTAAAACCATAATAATATTTACGAACTTACTCGTTAGATTTGTGGCCTTGAAACCACTATTTCTGACACCACTGAAAAATAGGTTGTTACAACTCTGTCTTTGTTCATTTATCTCATTCTCTGAATTTACCCTTTTGACCTGCACCGATTACTGATAATTCTTTTTGTAGATCATAATGATTAGTCTCTTTTAAAGTCAAATAGTAATGCAACCACCCTTACTTTTTTATAGTTTTTGTTCTATAATAGATTTAGGGATTATTATTGCATAATATTTTTAAATAATACATTTGTAATGCTATAGAAGGTACCTTGTATGTCTTGATTAGAATATCATTATGTACCACATAGCTCGAGTTTTTGTTTCAGAAGTTATTGGGTTTTTCTACACATTCGAGTGTAAGTCTACTGGGTATTTTTGTAATAATTGCATGATCTGTGGTTCCTTTAATTTTGGTTCCATACTTTCTAGTGGTCTTGTTCAATTAATGCCAGTCTTGTAAGCGTAAATCTTGTCAATGTGTATTTTTCCAACTTCTGTTAATATCTGGAAAATCCCTCTATCGTTGAACTTTTGAGGTGTCTGATTGAAGATCAATAGGTTGCAAAAAGTATTCAAATTAATGTATCCCCCATAATTGCAGGTTTTTCTTCTCTCTATTTTATAAAGTTTTGAAACTGCAAGTATTTTTCCACTAGGTTAACAGTGAAATTATTGTTTCTGATCATTGAGATAGATCCATAATGTCTGGTCATTGTGCGTTGTTCCTATTGATAGAAGCTATTGTTATTGGAGAGGTAAATTCAACTCTCGATTGATCCTTTTCTTCTACTAACATTTCCTTAACTAATTCCATACTTTCTCGTGAGGCTATTTCTCCTAATTTGCCCGGATACTCGTCCTTATTTAAGTTTAGTCGGCTGTTCAAAAGTTCTCTTTCCTCATAAGTATGTTCAGCTGTGTTCTTCACTTCGTTCAATTGTTTTACTTTTCTTGTATTGGTGATCCATTGAATTTGTATTGATGTGTCAGCCTCTTGGAAAGGGATTGGAATTCCTCTTTGAAGTTGACTTAGCTTAAGCATTAGTAATAGTTGGTTCTCCTGGATCTCCCATTCCTCACAAGCTCATTCCTCATAAATATCAGCATCATAATCTAATTCCTCATCTACCCACATATAATTAAAGTTATCCATGGATTATGCCAATTGATTCCGGTGGTTATTGTTACGGGTGTCTTTCGACAAGACTGCTCACGAGGATTTCTTGAAAAAAAGAGAAATGTTAGTAATGTTAATAAATGATTAACTAAACTTGAATCATATCTATAATCTAAATATTTCATAATTATTCTATTAAGATGAAAAAATTAAAATTAATATAGTGATGTTGCCTCCCTGGCAATGGCGCCAACAACTTGACCACCTCCGAACATACCAACATCCATAGTAGAAATCCTACAGAAAAGATGTGAAAAGCAGTATCCATAAGTATACGGGTCAAGTTGTAATATAGTTAGAATGGAGTAGGTAAGTACTCCGAGGATCGTACCCAAGGGAGGTGAGCACTAGATTAATTCAAATCTAAACATAAATAGATCTAAGTAGTACTTCAATAGGATTACAGTACAAAGAATTAGAAGAAAGGTTTTGATAAACTATATTAAAAATAATAAGAACGAAAACAAAAGAAAGTAAATAAATAAAACACGAGAAATCAAATAATCAAATATGTATCAAATCTAGGAATGGGTGATTAGCTCGCTTTGGTAGTCATAATCAACTGTCGTCTTGGGTTTTATTATTCAATCAACTAGTCAGTACCCCCAACAGGATCTTTCAATTTGTCCACTGAAATACTGAGTCGGTAAGAGCTACTTATCTTCCAACCTCACAGTCCATACCGGTTCAGGGTGAAGGTGTTCAGGGATAGGTCACACCAAATTTTGGTTAATTCAACATTAATGACTTCTTAGGGTTGTTAGGCCTAGGGTTTAGGTTCTTCCTTTCCTAAACACCTAATCCGTTAAGAAATCCCAACAAAACAATTAATTATTCATACCTCTACTCACTAATCCCCCACAGGAGGATTAGTTCCTCGTGGATCTCATAAACGATATAAACTTGATAGAAAAATGAACATAAAGAATAGTTCAAGAGAATAAAGTTTAGAAGAAGCTTGATTTCTATTAAGATTTAAGTGTAGAATCCTCACAGAAGTTGATAGTATTTTTCAAATCTATTTTCTCCACCAAAAGTAAATAACAAGAACAGAAATAAAATCTAAAACGTAAGAAAAGAGAAAAACTAAATACTATATCTAAAGGAAAATTTATACAATATGAATAGTGTCCATAACATGTGCTAAATTAGCCTATTTATAGAGTTTACAGTAGTCGTCATCCTTAACCCTAGATCAGCTATTGTCCTCATGTTTAACATTTGATTGTGCGAACCAAAACGCCCCTAGCTCATAATTATTTACTATATAGAAGTGATGTCGCGACACACTAGGTCTTGTGTCGCGACATCGAAGCTAGTATGCTTATCTTCAGGGTGTCTTCAGGGGTATGTCGCGACATCCTCAGTCTGTGTCAGGACATTGAAGTTAGTCTTGGAACTCTTCTATTATGCTCCCTATGTTGAGACATCCAATGCTTCGTATTGCAACCTAGTGATGAATATTGAGTTAGTACACCTTTTAACGGTCTCTTCTGACCGCTTCCGGATGTACCAATGTCCAAAGTAGAAATCCTGCACAAAAGATGTGAAAAAGCGATATCTGCAAGTGTACGGGTCAGGTTGTAATATAGTTACAACGAAGTAGGTAAATACTCCAAGGATCGTACCCAAGGGAGGCGAGCACTAAATTTTATCTAATATAAGCATAATTAGATCTGATTAATACTTTAATAAAATTAGAGTAGGAAGAATAACAGGAAGGTTTTTTATAAAGTATACTAAAAATAATAAGGAAGTAAATAAATCAAAAGCAAGAAATCAAATAATCGAATATATATCAGATCTGGGAATGGGGGATTAGCTCGCTTTTGTAGTCATAATCAACTGTTGTCTTGGGCTTACTTACTAAACAAAAAGTCAATACCCCAGCAAAATCTTCCAAAACATCCACTGATATATTGAGTTGGCAAGAACTACTTATATTTCGACCTCATGGAATGACAGAAATGTGCAAGTGTAAACAATTGCAACAAGTAATAAAGTGACAAGTAAATGTCGAGTTATCGTACCCATAGGGATTGTGAAAAGAATTATTTATGAATGCAATGAAAACCACTTTGGTGAATAAAAATATTTTGATTTTAAGGAAGTGATTAAAATTAAAATTTAACTAAGTAAAATAAAATAAAATAAAAATAAAAGCTCTAATGAACAATTTCAAAAGATGATTTTAATCAAGATGACATAATTCTGTTAGATTAATTAAATTTCTTAACTTATAATTACTAAACTCATGTTCATGTTATTACGAATAAATTCACGGCAACTCGATAATTTGCTAACTACTACGCATACATACCTATTAAACTAGCTAATCTCTTGAACATTTTCTAATGCCAATTCAAACAATTAATTAGTCTTCATAAGCATATAAAAGATTAAGTGAGGTAACAATGTATTCCTACCTTGAAACAATTTAATCACAATAATCTTGCAAGTTATGCAAGGCTAATGTATTGTCTAATACCGTCGTTAATTTAACCCTCAGCTACCTTAGAAGATTAAACATGCACTGATTAAGTATTGTGTCAATTAATTACAATTTCAACACGTTTAAATAATTAATTCATTAGTCACCTTACAATTATAATGCTAGAATAACTTAGTTATGGTTTTACTTAATCAAACATTTTACCAAGACCTATAACAACACAAACATAATTTTAATAACTCAAGTGGACAAAATGCAATCAACCTAACACGAATTAAATTTAAGCCATATTAATTACATTAAACATATCAACATCACAATTATTATTACACATATTCATACAACAACATTAAAGGATAAGGAACAAGAATAAAATTAGTTGTTTCTCCGAGGCTTTACTAGCTCCGCTCCTCCTTCTCCGCTTATTCTTGTTGAACTGAGGCTTCCACGAACACTTGAGTGCTACTTCAAATGGTGGTTGAAGAACTCTTTTCCAAAAGGTGAAATCAGCAAGAGAATGGGAAGGAATATGAAGAACAAATGAAGGGTTTTGAAGAGAGAAAGCGAGAGAGAAATGAAGGGATGAGAGGTTTTGAGGTGTTTTTGAAATGAGCAACCAAGGGGGTATTTATAGGTTGAGATGGCTGCTAAAAATAGAAAAAATCAGCAGCCATAGACTCCTCCCATGGCTAGCCACATATGTGGCAAATTTGAAGGTTTCAAACTTGCTATTTTAAGGTAGGGGCAAATTTAGGAAGGCATGATAAATGGAGGGGTTTAAATGCAAATTCAAGGAGTCTTCAAGGGCTGTTTTGCAAGCCAAATAATTAGCCGAACAAGCTGATTGGTTCAACATGTGGGACATTTTAGGGTAGCCTAGTGCTCGATTGGATCGATTTTCTCGGTTTAACTCAACTAGGCCTCTTTTCATAATTAATTAATAATAATTATTTAACACAAAATAATATAGATTAAAATTAAAATTAATTACATTATGAATTAATGTTCATAATTTGGATCGTCGTAGGCTGAAAAATTAATTCGCCTCGATGCTTCAAAATCACTTCTCAATTTTGCACTTTTAGCAGTGTCTGCCAAGCCGTTTTTTGCCCTTTGTGCGAATCTATTGAAAATAAATCAAAATTAATTAAAATTCAACATGTTAAAAATTTAAGTGTAATTTAATTATTTTATAATTATTATATATTTTCAACAAGAATTTTACCGAAACTGCATGAATTTGAGTTAAAAAAAGGCATGAAAAAGTGTGTATATTTTCATCTTTCCACACCCCCAAACTTAATTCATTGCTCGTCCTGAGTAATGCACAAATTGAAAAGAATTTCTCAAAAACTCCCCTAACACCCTTTACAGATGTTGGAGATAGGGGTTTCTTAATAACATCTACCTTTGCTTTATCTACCTTGATTACATGTCTTGTTATCCGATGCCCTAGAACAATACATTCTTGTACCATGAAATGACATTTTTCTCAGTTAAGTACGAGGTTTGTTTCTTCTCATCGCCTTAGTACCTTGGCTAGATTGGCTAGGCAATCGTCATATGTATCTCCAAATACTGAAAAATCATCCATAAAGACTTCCAAGTATTTCTTAACCATGTCAGTAAAAATAGGCATCATACATTTTTGAAATGTAGCAGGTGCATTACATAAACCAAATGGCATGCATCTAAATGCAAATATACCATACGGGCATGTCAATGTTGCTTTGTGTTGATCCTTTGGTGCTACTATAATCTGATTATACCCGAGTATCCATCGAGAAAATAGTAATAGTCTCGCCCCGCGAGTCTATCTAGCATCTAGTCCAAGAATGGTACAGGAAAGTGATCTTTCCTAGTTGCCTTGTTTAGCTTCTGGTAATCGATGCTTATTCTCCATCCCGTAAGCATTCTAGTCTGTATTCATTCGTTATTCTCATTCTCAACGATCGTAATACCTCCTTTCTTTGGCACGCACTAGACCGGACTTACCTACGAACTGTCTGAGATGGGATAAATTATACCCACATCTAACCACTTAATGATTTTTTTCTTTACCACGTCCTTCATGATGGGTTCAGTCTTCGTTGTCCGTCAATCATCCCTTTCTCACCATCTTCCAAGATGATCTAATGCATGCATACAGACGGACTAATGCCACGAATATCGGCTATGGTCCATCCGATAGTCTTCTTAAATTGTTTTAACACTAGGATGAGTTTCTCTTCTTACTCTTCGGTCAATTCTGCTGAAACAATCACAGGCACAGTAGAAGCGTTACCCAAATAAACTTATTTTAAATGTGAGGGAAGTACCTTCAGCTCTAATTTAGGTGGCTCCTCAATTGACGCTTTTGGCTGGATGTAATCTCTACTTTCTAACTCCTAAGATTCAAAGCGAGATTGCGGATTAAATCCCCTTTGATTAGCTTCTAGAAAAGCTAAGTATTCCTCTCCCTCTTCATCACTTGGAGGGTCTGATGTCAAAATTTGCTCTAACAGGTCCTCAACGTAGTTGATTTCCCTTTCCATGACTAATTCCTTTAAATAGGATACTGCAGAACAATCATCAACTGTGTCATGAAATCGCATAGACTTAAAAACATTAAATGTTTCCTGATCGTCCTAAACACACATAGTAAGCTCGTCTTTCTGCACATCAATAAGGGTCTTTCCAGTTGCTAGGAAAGGCCTTCCTAGGATAATTAGCACATCTTTATCTACTTCAAAGTCTAGAATAACAAAGTTAGTAGAAAAAATAAATTTATCCACACGTACCAATACATCCTTGATTTTTCCTTCTAGATGTGCTAAAGATCGATCTGTTAATTAAAGTGTAATCGTAGTAAGCCTAACTTCACCTATCCCCAATTTTCTGAATATTGACATGGGCATCAAGTTTATACTTGCATCCAAATCCCATAGTTTCTTACCATAATATTTTGCTCTAATGTTGCAAGGCACGCTAAAACATCCAGGATCTTTCAACTTTTGAGGTAGTTTGTCTTGAAGATATGCACTACATTCTTTCGTGAGGGCTACCATCTCAAATTCTCCAAGTCTTCATTTCTTAGACAAGATATCCTTCATGAATTTTACGTAATTTAGCATCTATTCAAGTGCTTCTACCAGCAGAGTGTTGATATGAATTTGCTTGAGTACGTCAGGAAACTTCTTGAATTGGACTTCCTGCTTCTGCTTCTGAAGTCTTTAAGGGTAGGGTGGTGGAGAATTCTTTACTGGAACTGGTTGATTCGTCTTCTATGGCAATTCTGCATCTAATGAAGTTAATTAGTTTATTAGAATTAATTGGTTTAGAAGTCACCTTATCAGATTTTACAGATCCTGGTTCCGATGAAACTAGAATTTCAACACTCGGTTGAACTTCCACTAAGTCTTGAGCATCAGCTGGCCCTTCTTCAACCTTGACAGAGTTGGGCTCTAATTTTTTTTCACTCCTCAATGTTAATGCTTTAAAATGCTTCTTCTCCAGATTTCTTGGATTCTCCGTATCACTAGGCAAAGCACCTTATGGACAGTTCTTAAGTTCAATGGCAAGCTGGCCCATTTGGTTTTCCAAATTTTTCAAAGTGGTTGTTTGGCTTTAGATTAAGGCATCATTTTTCACTTGTATATGCCTTCAACAAGTTTTCTAAGCCATTGGAAGTTTCAGCTTGAGGTTGCTTCTAAACTTGTTCAGTAAAAATAGGTGGTTGGGTCAGTCTAGGTTAGGCATAAGTGTTACTGGGTCCAGCCCCTTAGTTACTCCAAGAAAGGTTATGGTGGTTTCGCCAAGATGTGTTATAAAAATTGGATTGCAGTCCTTGCCTTCCTCGATTCTGGTTCTAATTACCCGTGTAATACACAAATTCTAGGTTTGATGGACATTCGTTGAACAAATGTCATTCCCTAAAACAAACACAGGCTATATTTTCAAAGTGATTAGGTGGCTGAGCTGCAAAACTATTAAACCCATTAGTGGTAAAATTTTTAAGCATTGAGGAAATCAAAGATACCTGAGATGCGAATGAAGTGAGTGGATCCACTTCATGTATTCCAGCGACTCGTCGTCCTAGCACTACTCGATTGCTTGGCCATTAATAGTTATTGTTAGTAATCCCCTCAATGATCTCATAAGCCTCGTTATAAGACTTAGAGGAGAGTACCATTAGCAGAAGTTTCCACTACCATCCTTGTGTGGGCATTGAGACTATTATAGAACGTCTCAAGTTGGATGCAATGAGGGATTCCGTGATAAGGGAACTTTCATAATAATTCTTTGTACATTTTGCATGCCTTATACAAGGACTCGTCATCCATTTATTGGAAAGCAATGATCTCATTCTTCAACTTGGCATTCTTGCTAGGCAGGAAATACTTCATAAGTAATCTTTCTGCCAACTTTTTCCATGTGCAAATGGAATTTGGTGGCAATAAGTTCAACCAGGCTAGAGCTCTGTCCCCTAGCGAATATGGGAACAGTTTTATCGCAGTGCATCTTCGGGTACTCCGACTAACTTGAAAGAATCGCTCACCTTCATAAACAGTCTTAAGTGAAGGTAAGGATCTTCAGTAGGCATTCCGCTAAATTGGCCCACTGTCTAAAGCATATGGAACAGAACTGGCTTCAACTCGAATTGTTGTGCCTCAATTTCGGGTCTCCTAATACCTGGATTAAGATCATGAGACACTGGCACAGTATACTATCTTAGAGCTCTATCCCTATCATCAGTAATAAGGATAGGATTTTGAGTAGGGTTTGCTCCATTTCCTTGATTCAGATTTTCGAAGTTCATCTCTTTGCTCCTTCTTTGACTCATTTGTCTCCTTCATTATCGAAAAGTTCTCTCAATTTTGGGGTCTACAGGGAGTAAATCCATAATCCTATAAATACTCATAAACACCTGAAACAATACAAAAAAATTAATTAAGTTAAAATTAAACAGAAAAATAAACTAAAATACAAAATTAACAAATTCAAAATAATGACTATTAATATAGTCCCCGACAACGGCACCAAAAACTTGGAACGATGAAAATGTGCAAGTGTACACCATCGCAACAAGTAATAAACTGACAAGTAAATGTCGAGTTATCGTAACCACAGGGACTGTGGAAAGAATTATTTATAAATGCAATTAAAAACACTTTGGTGAAGAAAAATATTTTGATTTTGAGGAAGTGATTAAAAACTACAATTTAACTAAGTAAAATAAAATAAATAAAAATAAAAGTTTTGAAGCACAATTTTAAAAGATGATTTTAATCAAGATGACATAATTGTGTTAAAGTAATTACATTTCTTAACTTAGAATTACTAAACTCATGTTCATGTTGTTACAAATCAATTCACAGCAACTCGGTAATTTGCTAACTACTGCTCATACATACCTATTAAATTAACTAATCTCTTGAATATTTTCCAATGCCAATTCAAATAATTAATCAATCTTCATAAGCATATAAAAGATTAAGTGAGGCAACAATGTATTCTTACGTTGAAACAGTTTAATCACAATAATCTTGCAAGTTTTGCAAGACTAATGTATTGTCTAATACCGTCTGTAATTTAACCCTCATCTACCTTAGAAGATTAAACATGCACTGATTAAGCATTGTGTCAATTAATTACAATTTTAACACATTTAAATAATTAATTCATTAGTCACCTTACAATTATAATGCAATAATAACTTAGTCTTGGTTTTACTTAATCAAACATTTTACCAAGACCTATAACAACACAAACATAATTTTAATAACTCAAGTGGACGAAATGCAATCAACCTAACACGAATTAAATTTAAGTCATATTAATTAAATTAAACATATCAACAGCACAAGTATTCATAGACATATTCATAACAACAACAATAAAATTCAAAGGATAAGGAACAAGAATCAAATCTGGTGTTTCTCCAAGGTTGACTAGCTCCGCTCCTCCTTCTCTGCTTGTTCTTGTTAAACCGAGGCTTCCATGAAAAATTGAATTCTAGTTCAAACAGTAGTTGAAGGAATCTTTTCCAAGAGGTGAAATCAACAAGGGAATGGGAAGGAAAATGAAGAACAAAGGAATGGTTTTGAAGAGAGAAAGTGAGAGAAATGAAAGGATGAGATGTTTTGAGGTGTTTTTGAAATGAGCAGCCAATGGGTGTATTTATAGGTTGATAAGGCTGCTAAAATATAGCAAAAATCAGCAGCCATAGACTCCCCCCCATGGCTGGCCACACATGTGGCAAGTTTGAAGGTTTCAAACTTGATATTTTAAGGTAAGGGCAAATCTAGGAAGACATGATAAGTGGAGGGGCTTGAATTCAAATTCAAGGAGCCTTCAAGGGTTGTTTTGCATGCCAAATAATCAACCAAACAAGCTGATTGGGTCAGCATGTGGGACAGTTTTGGGCAGCCCAGTGCTCAGTAGGATCGATTTTCTCGGTTCAGCTCAACTAGGCCTCTTTTCATAATTAAATAATAATAATAATTTAACCCAAAATAATATGGATCAAAATTAAAATTAATTAAATTATGAATTAATATTCATAATTTGGACCATTTTATGCTGAAAAATTAATTTTCCTCGATGCTTCAAAATCGCTTCTCGATTTTGCGCTTCTAGTAGTGTCTGTCGAGCATTTTTCTCCCTTTGTCGAGCAGTTTTCTCCCTTTGGGAGAATCTGTCGAAAATAAATAAAAATTAATTAAAATTTAACATGTTAAAAATTTAAGTGCAATTTAATTATTTTATAATTATTATATATTTTTGGACAAGAATTTTACCGAACCTGCATGAATTTGAGTAAAAAAGGGCATGAAAAAGTGTGTGTATTTTCGTTTTTTCACCTAACAGTCTAAATGAGTTAATGGTTAAGGTGTTCACAGATAAACAATACCAAATTTGGTTTAATTCCCACCTTGATGACTTCCTAGGGTTTTCAGGCCTAGGGTTTAGATTCTTCATTTCCTGAACAATTGATCCGTTAAGAAATTCCTACAAAATAGTTAATTATTCATACCTCCACTCTCTAATCCCCCACAAGTGGATTAGTTCCTCACGGATCTAGTTAACAATATAAACTTGATTGAAAGAATAAACGTAAAGAATAAGCTTGCTTTGTCCTGAAATTAAGCGTAGAATCCTTATAGAGTTTGATGATAATTCCAGAGTCTGATTTCTTCACCAAAGTAAATAACAAGAACGGGAATAAATTCGAAAATGATAGAGGATCAGACACGGACGAAGATCGAGTCGTCAAGTCACGGGAAAGTCCTACGAGATCTATAAACAAATTGGCTGTAACGAAAACAGAGAACTAAACTTGTCAGATCAAGAAACCCAAATCGAATAGAATAAGAAATGCTTGGGCGGCAAAAAATCTGGAAATTATGAATGAACATTTCTTGATGCCTAAGAACGAAGCCAAATCTGATCTTGAAGTTTGGAATGGCTGAAACGCAACAAGAACAATTAATCCCAAGTTAATCAATAAATCAGCACAAGCAGAAATTAATAAAGAGGAACGAACAGTAAGAAAATAAAGAAAGTCCTAAGAAGCCTTGAAATCGAGAAAGATTTCACAACTCACTTCAAAAGGCTCTAATCTCCCCTCCAATGAAGAACAATGGCAAGAAGAAGGCTGAAGATGGCTCCCACAATCAAAAAGATTGTTAAAACTCCTTCTAAAGAAAACTCAAGAGAAAATTATTGGAGAACTCAAAGAGAATTTTCACTTAACAAAACAAATTTGATTTCAATGTATCCTTCAAGTGTAATGCGTATAAGGGTGGTTGGCCAAGCCATACATATAGGCCTTCTAACTATTTTCCAAGTCCTAATAGGAAAACTAAAAAAAAAAAACCTAATTTTTTTTTACTTTAAAGGGGAAATTTGGCCAAGGACTTTAAATGGGCCTCTTGAACTGAATTTTTACATAGAAATTTATTCATAAAGTCTAAAAATGAAAACTAAGTATTTAAAGAATTAAAACTTAACAAATTGGGCCACTTTGACAATTTGGCCTGATTTTCAACTAAGTTTAATTTAAATTTCTTGATTGGGCTTAAAACATCTTATTAGGCCTTGTCTTCAAGAACTTGGGCTTGTAATCCGTTCTCTCCCGAAATTGGCTTGTTAATGCTCGTAACTGAGATCCAATGCGCCTTAGTTGCAAGATTCGATTTCTTGGAACAAGATTTCCAAGATTTGAAATCTTAATTTTCTTGATTCTTGAAATCACTCAAAACAGCAAAATTGGACCAAGATTCGGTTTCTTGATTTTCTTGAAAACAAGAAAGTGAATCTTGATTTTCTTTTTCCTTTGTATACGCATCTAAGGCCTTTGTGACTCGTATCATAAAACCTAAGAAAGGGAAAAAGTAAAGAGTAAACCTAAAGATAAAATTATAAAATATGAATGGTGTCTGTAATTTGTCTTAAATGAGCCTATTTGTAGACTTTAGGGTGGTTGTTGTCCTAAACCCCAGGTCAGTTGTCGTCCTCGTGCTTAATGTTTAATTATGTGGACCAAAATGACCCTGGCTCATAATTATTTCTTATATAGAGGTGATGTCGTGACACACCAAGTCCTATGTCGCGATAACGAGGGTAGTATGCTAATCTACCGTAATCTGTTAAGCAGATTAAACTTGTTTTCACACTTTAAGAGCTTGAACATAAGCATTTTAGTTATGTTTTAATTATATTTTAAAAAGTTTAGCTAAGTGTAATAAAATGTGTTATTCGAGTCTTTTATTGACCTTAAGGGCTGAATGAGGCCAATCGGTAACCTAATATACTTTGTTAGTGTGCAGAAGACCACAGGCGTATTAACTCAATACTGGTTGCTAGGTTGCAACACGGAGCATGTGATGTCGCAACATAGGGAGCAGAATAAGAAATGTCCAAGATTGCCTTCAATGTCATGACACAGTCTGGGGATGTTGCAACATACCCCTGAAGACACCCTAAAGCTGAGCATACTGCCCTTGATGTTGCGACACAAGACCTGATGTGTCGCGGCATCACCTCTGTATAGGAAACTAGTACGAGCTAGAGTCGTTTTGGTCTGCACAATCCAACTTTAAGCTCGAAAATGTCAGCTGACTTATGGTTAAGGACAACGACCATCCTAAGTCTATAAGTAGGCTCAGCTAACACATGTTATACACACCTCTTTCTATTGTATAATTTTCTATATAGTTTTGTCTTTAAATTTTCCTTTCTCTTAGGTTTTAGACTTTATTTCCATTCCTGTTATTTTCTTTCAAGAAGAAATTAGATTCTAAATTTATTCTCAAACTCTGTAAGGATATGCATTTAAAAGTCAATACAATCAAGCTTCTTCTAAACTATTACTCTTCAAATTCCCATTCATGTTCATTCTTTCATTCAAGTTTATACGGTTTACTAGATCCATGAGAAACTAATCCTCTTGTCGGGGATTAGTAAGTGGAGGTATGAATAATTAACTTTTTTCTAGGGATTCTAGTTGTTCAGGAGAGGAAGAACCTAAATCCTAGGCCTAACAACCTTAGGAAGTCATCAAGGTGGGAATTAACCCAAAATTTGTATAGCCTATCTGTGAACACCTTAACCCTAAATCGGTCTGGACTGTGAGGTCGAAAGATAAGTAGCCCATGCCGACTCAGTATTTCAGTGGACGTATCGGAAGATCCTACTGGTGCATTGACTAGTTGATTGAATAAGAAAGCCCAAAACAACAATTGATTATGATTACCAAAGCGAGCTAATCAACCATGTCTAGATTTGATATTTACTTCCTTATTTGATTTCTTGCTTCACATTCATTTAGTTACTTTTATTTATTTTATTATTATTTTATTATAATCCAAAAACTCTTCTTTTATCTCTTTGTACTATAAACTGATTAGAGTATTAATTAGATCTATTTATGTTTAAGTTAAGATTAATTTAGTGCTTGCCTCCTTTGGGTACGATCTTCGAAGTACTCACCTATTCTGTTGTAACTATATTACAACTTGACCCGTATAGTTGTGGATATCATTTTTCTATATCTTTTGTGTAGGATTTTTACTCTAGAAGTTGGTACGTCTAGAGGTGGTGAAGTTGTTGGCGTCGTTGATAGTAAGGCAACATCACTATATTAGTTTTTATTTTTGTTACATTTTAATAGAATAATTAGGAAAATTTCAGGTTATAGTTACGAATTTAATTTTCTTACCACCACCACCACCATAGTTACCCACAAATTTAAACATGACACGTAATGAGAGGGCTTTGAGAGAATACGCACTACCAAATCTGGATATGGTTTAAGGGACCATAATGAGGCCAGCTAACACGGCCAATAATTTCAAGATCAAGTCAACTATGATCCAGAACAACTTGCAATTTTGCAAAACAATGACAAAGGATCTGAGTTAGCATTTAAAACAGCTGGGGGAGATGCAGTCAATGAGGACAGACATGAAGTAGGTGCAATCTGAGTACACCAACTCAACAAGAACATTGGCTAAACTTGAAGATCAAATGAGCCAATTGATGAGCATGATGGGTGACATCAAAAGAAAAATTGGCACAAGTATTCCCAACAATACAGAAAATAATCCTCCCAAGTATGGTAAGGAGCACGTGAAAGCAGTAGCGCTCCGATCGGGCAAAGTACTGAATAGCCTAGAATACCCGAGTCAGAAGGTAAATATGGAGAATACCGATGAACTTAAGGAAATACCCCTAGAGGCTGAGGATGAACCAGAGTCAAAGGAGGCAATTGCATCGGCAGCTGAGCCAGAAAAAGAAACAACTAAATATTCTATTGTTACAAAGATGCCTTTCCCTTCAAGACTAGAAGAAAAGCAAAAGCAGGATGAGGATGAATTTGTAAGTTTCCTGAACTTGTTCAAAGCATTAAACGTTAACCAGCCTTTAATTGAATTAATTGAGAAAGTTCCTGAATATTCCAATTTTTTAAAAGAAATTATATCTAGTCGTAAGAAGATTAAGGTTGGAAAACCGGTTAATGTAAGCGCTTTTTGTAGTGCGATTATCTCAAGATAGGTTCCCCAAAAATTGAAAGATTCAAGAAGTTTTACTATTCCCATAGAGATAGGGAGCATTCATTTTAGTAAAGCTCTATGTGACCTAAGAGCAAGTATTAATTTAATGCCTCTATCTATTTTTGTAAAACTCGGATTAGGGGATCTCAAAAATACCCAGATAACAATACAGTTGGCTACAGATCCTCAATACATCTGAAAAGAGTACTAGAAGATGTGTTAGTCAAAGTACGCAACTTTATCATCCCAGTAGACTTTGTGGTTTTCTATTTTGAAGAATATCGAGAGATGCCAATCCTGCTAGAAAGACATTTCTTAGCCACTTCGAGGTCCACTATTGACTTAGATAAAAATGAATTAACCATGAAAATTAATGGTAATACTAAAACTTTTAAGTGTTGTCACCAACTAAACGAGGAAAGTATAAGGGAGTCAGGAGAGCACTGTAATAAATCATCTATTTTTGATAATCCCCAATCAAGGGGTGAACTTCCTTTAATGCATGCAGGTCAAAAAATAGGTTTAATGAAAGGGATAAGCAGGCAATGGTGGAGTGGCACGACGGATGATGGACTAATATTGATAGAACTAAAGAATCACTCATCTGTGAATTAATCATACTGTTGGATGAATTCAGTAGTAAAACTTGAACTTTTTAAATTAATATTTTAACCTTTTGTAAATTATTTTATAATTAACTAGCTATTTAGTTTAGGTTTTAAGTTTTATTAATTTTATGTTTTCTAAAAACCGTAACACTCTAGATATTTGAATTGTGGGTGAAACAGAGTCAGTACTGCAACATGGTAACCCTGGGTTGCAACACAAAAGGCAGATTCGATGGAATTAAGGAAATCTCTTTGATGTCATGACACAAACTTTGTGTGTCACGACATCAAAGACAGTTTACCCAGAAATCCAAAATTCCAGAGTGTGTCGCGATATCGAACCTCGATATCGCAACAATGGTAATCTGACAAGGATGTTATGACACGGAACCCCTCTTTCGCAACATCGCTGCAATTTTCTGCAAGGGTGACCCAACCTATTCATGTGATCTGGTGGCTTAAACCTCACTTCACCCTTAAAACGCCTATTTTATAACCTAAATACATATTATCCCCTTATTTAAACATCTCTTAAACTCCTTTAATCTCTCAAAACCTCTTAAATTTCTTAAACCCTACAACTGACTTTTTCCTTTTTATTTTAGTTCTTATTTTAATCTTACTCAGTGTAGGAAAGGAAGGGAGCATCGCAAGGAATGATGAATAAACGAGCATGGTGACGAATCTAATGACTTATACGAGGTTAACGATCCTAACTTAACTTTTACTGCTCCATTGAACTTATAGCTTGATATTTCATTAGTCTAAAAACATTATGCCTCTTAGGAAGGTTCGAAGAACTAATGAATCGGAATCATCAACGATTCCAAACCCCTTTAATTTCTCAAACTCGAATGTTGGAAATATTTTGTAGAACTTCAACGAAAACCTTTATTCAAGAAAGGGGATTTGATTCGTTGATGATTATTTGCAAGGAAATATGGCCTTTGTGTTTTTTTAATAGTAGAATCAATAGTATATTATTAGTTTTTTTGTGTTTTGTTCTAATTTTCTACATAGGACCCCCACATGGAAGAGGCACAATAACTAGAGCTTTCAATGAACAATAGAGGAAGTACCCACCAATAGCCTATGGATTATCACGATCAAGCGGGTAACTTCTTTCCTTATAATTTTTGGGGTTACACATTGAGAACAATGT
This sequence comes from Gossypium raimondii, assembly GCF_025698545.1. Lineage (NCBI taxonomy): Eukaryota > Viridiplantae > Streptophyta > Magnoliopsida > Malvales > Malvaceae > Gossypium > Gossypium raimondii. Next base: position 34,592,503 of record NC_068574.1, on the reverse strand, counting down.
GTTATCTAAAGTGTGGGGGTGACATAGGAATTTTGTTTTAAATTTTTTATGTGTTTCTTCGATATTTCCTGTCATTTGTGTGCTTGATCTTGTAGAAATACAAGTGATTGGTTAGGAAAATGTACATAGGTTGCTTGTATTTACAGTAAATTTGGCATGAGGATAGGTGATTTTAAATTTTTTATTCTTAGATTAGTAAGTTCTATATATTACATAGTAAATAGGCATTAAAGCAATTGAATGTACTAAATGATATAGAGAATACAAGGAAATGTTATTCTAGTATGAATGATAAATTGTTGAATTTGTGGTTGTTTGGTTTATTAGAGTTGTGAATATGGAGATACCTAGGGATAACCTAAGGCATTATTTTTATCCCTGAACTGGTTTGGACCGTGAGGTCAAGAGAAAAGTAGTTCTTGCTGACTCGTTAGTTTAGTGGAAGATCAAGATATCATGCTAGGGTAGCGACTAGTTGATTAAATAGAAACTGAAAATAGGAATTAGTTATGATCACAAAAGCGAGCTAATCACCCATGCTTAGATTTGATTAAGTTAGAATTTAGTTTTCCAAAGTTCCATTTATTTATTTTATTTCATTATTTATAAAAACGCTAAAATACTTCTTTTATTTTATTGTACTATAATTTATTTAAACTACTAATTCCTTTTATTTGTGTTTAGGTTGACATTAATTTAGTACTCGCCTCCCTTCGATACGATCCTCAGAGGACTTACCTGTTTCGTTGTAACTATATTACAACCTGACTCGTATACTTGTAGACACCGCCTCAATTCCATATCTTTTAGTTGCAATATTCATACACTAAATGTTCGAATGTCCGGACGCAATCAAAGTACAATCCCCTAAACCAATCCCATGGCTTGCCAACTGTAACACCCCTAACTCGTATCTGTTGCAAGAATAGGGTTACAAAGCATTACCGAATAAACGTAACCTAAAATCGTTCATTTCCAAACATTTCAATAACCGTAGCATAATCCATTAATATACATGCATATCGTCCCTTATTCGAGCCCTCGAGGCCTTAGAATCACTTTAGAAACGATTTGAGACTAAATCAAGAACATTTGAAACATTGAATAAAAAGTTAAAAAAATTCAAACTACAAGGGTCACACAATCGTGTGACCAGGTCGTGTGACTTACACGGCTGAGACACACGACCATGTCTTATGCCATGTAACACTCGAAATAAGGACATACGATCGTGTCCCAGCCCGTGTCCGTGCCCATGTAACTCTCTGACTTAGGTTACACGGCCAAGCCACACGCCCATGTGCCAAGCCATGTAACTCTCGAAATGACCTCACACGCCTGTGTGTCAGGCCATGTGCTAGGCCGTGTAACTACCTGACTTACAACCTTAAACACCTATAGAGGACACACGGCCATGTTGCATGGTCGTGTGTCACACACAGTTAAGACACACGCTCGTGTCTTAGGCCGTGTGGACAAGTAATTGGCCAAAATCAAGCCATTTCATTCACCCATTCAAGCATGTACCTACAAGGAATATGCACATATAATCAAAGCATCAAAACATACCAAAACATGCATAATAAGACCAATTCAATGGACCAAAAATACATCCAACCAATATGCCAAAAGGCACCTCAATCACCAACAAGCAAATATACTAAAACTTATACATAATTGATCATAATTCTAACATATACATCTAGTGCAATATCATCTCGAGGCATACCATAATTAAGACCATATAAAGCATAGTAACTTAAGTCACCTACAAGCCAAAACAAACCACAAGTGTTTACTTTCAAACCATTCTAATCAAACCAAAAAGGCACCTATTTACAATCTTAGTAATGTACCTAACAACTTAGTTTAGTATTTTGCCATAATGTATCATTATAACCTATATAGCCACATATACATGCCACGAGCCTAGGGACACAAGAACTACCAACATCGAAGGATAGTGTGAGTCATAGATTCGATTCATCCAAGTGTCAGCAACAACAATCTACAAAACAATTCACAAAAATAAATAAGCTTATAGAGCTGAATAAGAACATAGTATATCACTAAACTTGTCAACAATTGAATACAGCTCATATTTTACTCGATTCAAGGTTACTAGAGTGTAAACAGGGGCACATATGTGCTATTCAGGGGTACTGGAGTATAAACAGGGGCACGTATGTGCAATTCAAGGGTAACAAAGTACAAATAGGGGCACGTATGTGCAATTCAGGGGTACCAAAGTACAACTAGGTGCATGTATGTGCAATTCAAGGGTACCGAAGTACAAATAGGGGCACCTATGTGCAATTCAGGGGTATCGAAGTACAAATAGGGGCACGTATGTCCAATTTAGGGGTACCGAAGTACAATTATGGGCACCTATATGCAATTCAGGGGTAACAAAAATACAAATAGGGGCATGTATGTGCAATTCAAGGGTTAACTAACTATAAGCATTTAATTACATAACTATAATGTAAAATATACAAGTAGAAATTCAATTACGTATTGAAATACTATGAACTTACATTGACAACTAGAGCGTAATAGTACAATCGAGCTAATCCATTATTTTTGTCTTTCTTCGATTTAGATCCGGTTAAGATTTATCTTGATCTAAATAAATAATTATATTCAATTAAGTGTTTCAATCAATCTCAAACATTCAATTCAATCCATAATCCATATTTATACATAATTACAAATTTGCCTCTAATATTTTTAATTTTCACAATTTAGTCCTTAAACTCGTAAATTGAAATCTAAACATTTTCATCCCTAACTCATGCTAGCCAAATTTATTATGAACCCATATCAACTCATACAAATCATCATTTCACAATTTAACCTTGATATTTTACTAATTTTACAAATAAATCCCTAAATGACATTTTCATCAAAAATCACTTTACAAAACTTGTTTATTTAACAACAAGAACTCATAATCTTTCATTAAACTTCAAAAACCATACAAACACGTTCATGGAAAAACCCTAATCCTTTAACAGTTTTGCAAATTAGTCCTTGGGCTAGATAGATTAAGCTACAACAATCCCGAAACCATAAAAAATCATTAAAAACGGGACAAAATCACACTTACATGCAAGAGAGAGCTAGCCGAATGTTCAAGGTGCAACAATAGAAGGTTTTCCTCCCAGTTTCGGTGGAGCATTTCACTAAAGAAGATGATATCTTCATGTTAGGCTATTTTACATTTATTTATTTATTAAATTATTTTATTAACCTTTAGTTATAAGTACATTAAACATTAATTCCTTGCCCATCTTTGTCCACTAACAACTTAAATGGTCTATTTACCATCTAAGTCCTTTCACTTTAAAGTTTCATAGCTATTTGATACCTTTATCTACTAGAACTCTACTTTTGCTCCTTTTACAATTTAGTCCTTTTCACGAAATTAAGCATGCAAACGTCAAAATTTCTTAACAAAATTTTTATATGACCCTAATAATATTCCACAGACATTAAAATAATAATAAATAAATATTTACTCATCATATTTGTGGTCCCGAAACTACTATTCTAATTTCACTAAAAAATAGGCTATTACACCAACTATACCTAACTCTGCCCAAGACCATTAATAGGGTATCCAATGTTCCAAATATATATACATGATTCACACATTGAAGTTCAATACATAACCAACTCATTCCAAGCTCAAATCAATCCATACTATTACATATTATTACTATGTTCCGATTTCATAAACAATCTACATGACAATCTCACATATCATATACATATCCAATTACATGCTTTTGATTATCTTCTACATGTCATTTACGTAAGTTTATACTTGCAAGTTTACATATTCATATTGAGTCATCAAAATCATATCATCATTTATACTATCATCACATTTATCAATAATTAACAATTTCAATTAAATATCGAGTCATAGGTAAAACTTACCTTTCATGAGACAAAACACCAATGTCATCTTACTCAATTTAATACTTAGTTAAACTATGAATTTAAACAGATCATGAAAGCATAAACCAGGATAGTTACTCATCTATAGCCATCGCCTTTCCTCATCTCAAGACAATCTCACATACGATAATTCTATTATAATAACAATATTAGTTTCCACTCAATCACATGAAAAACACAACAATTGAACATAGTTTTCATTTTATTCATTTTATTCCCTATCCAAAATGCTTATATTTTTCGATATTTAGCATTGAATAAAAATCTAACCTCATATTCTTTCATTAGGGACCTTGTACTTTTAATCTAAAGTATAATTTGATAACAGTTTTCAAATTATTTAGTTAGTCATTAATGTCAATTTCAATTAAATTTCTAGTTAAATTCAACACTTTTCACCACTTTATAAAATAGTCTAATCAAAATCTATTCACATCCTTCAACAATTCACTAATTTTGAACTTAATCTCAAGAAACCCGTTAATGGAAAATTAACATATACTTATTAATTAATGAATCGATATATGGGCTTGTTAAATCAAGTTTGGTAGATTATAAATCTATAAAAATTTAAAAAAATTGGATAGTATACCTCAGTAAATTGCAAACGACATTAACAAAGAAAACCAAGCTTATTCCTTCTTTCATACCACCATGGATGGCAACATGAAGGAACTATATGCCTTTTACCTTCTCTTTCTCAATTTCTTTTATATATATAATGTTTAAATAAAATAATTAAGTTTAATAAGTCTAAACTAACCTGTAATATAAGTCATTATATATATAATCTAACCTTATTACTTAATAGTTGGTAAATATCATCATTTCATTCCACTAATGCCATATGAAATTGGTTAATTTATTCTATAGTCCCTAGATATCTAACCAAGTGCCATGTCATTTTCTAAATTAAAATTCAATAGTTATGGAACTTTTTACAGTTTAGCCCCTGTACATTAATTATTTATTTTCTCAATTACATTACTCAACTGTTAACTAATATATTATCTCAATTACATAAATACTTTTGTCATTATCTCACGAACTAAGTTTACAAATATGGATTGTGAAACTGCACTTTTTGACAATGGATAAAATTGGGTCGTTAGAATTCTCCCATTCTTTAAGAGATTTTGTCCTCAAAATTTATTTGGAAAGAGTTGAGGAAAATTCAATTCTTTCAGCTCCCAAGAAGCCTTTTTCACTCTATGGTTTCACCAGAAGACATTCACTAAGGACACATGCTTATTTCTTAATTCTTTCACTTCTCAAGTAAGATCTATATTGACTCTTCTTCAAAAGTCAAATCAGGTTGTACTTCTATTGTTTCTATGGTTACCACATGGAAGGGATCGGAACAATACTTCAAAAGTCATCAAGAGTTAGATAACATTATCCTTTCTTGAGTCTCTATTACTTTTATGTATCTCTAGCATCATATCTTCGCAACACTAAGGAATAGTGCTACATGCTTTTTCATCAATCATATCTCATCCTCGAGGGACTAATTAATGCAATACTTATACTATCTTTTCAATCTATATAAACAATTTGCAAACAGACTCAACATCCAAATCTCGACTAAGAATTGACATGACTTTGGCAAGTAACTCTAGACTCAATATGAGTCACGATTAAGTCTAAGAATAATCTAAACTAATAGTTTTGATACCATTTAATTTAACACCCCATAGCCCGCCCAATTGCTGAATTCGAGATGTGAGATGTGTAACAGCCCGATTTTGACCCTAATCAGACAAAGTGGTTTTGGGACCACAAATCTAAGTCAAAAAATATTTTTAAATTATTCATGGTATTTGCAGTATGTGAATTGCTATGTTTGCAAATTTCGTATAAAACTTTGATCGTTTGCGTGCTCAATTTGATAAAAAGGGCTTAATTGCGTAAAATGAAAACTTAGGGATTTAATTTAAAAGCATCTATTAGTTGTTGTCTTTTTAATTAGGAGGCTTAAAAGTGCAATTAAACTACTATTGAAACACCCCTTACTCGAGACCGTTGCCGGAGTCAAGCATGAGGCGTTACTTGACTTAACTTAAAAGTTCGGGGCATAAAAATTTGCTTTTAAAAGTTATTCACTCTTCATAATAAGGCTGTCCACCTGTACAGAAGTTACTAAATTAATTATAACTCAAACTAAAAAACTTGAAATTTATATCTGTAAATTTTTTTTGAAACTATTCTCATATATCTTTTTACCATAAATTTTTTAGAATTTTCGGTTCAGCCAATTAGTACAGTTTATTAGTTAAAGTCTCCCCTGTTTCACTGATCGACTGTCCTGACCTCTGGTCACAAAAATTCAATTATCTCATTTTACAGACTTCATATAGTGTTCCCACTTATTTTTATAGAAAATAGACTCAATAAGAAATCTAGAAATATAAATTACAACTCATAACTATTTGTTTACAATTTTTAATGATTTTCCAAAGTTAGAATAGGGGATTCCGAAAACCACTTTGACCTGATCTAACTAAAATGCAAATATCTCAGAATACATAATTCCTTTGTCTACACTGTTATTTTTCTATGAAAATAGACTCAATAAGCTTTAATTATATATCTCATCCACACTATAATTAATTTTCTACTATCCTTGGTGATTTTTCAAAATCACATCACTCTCTTGTCTCAAAATTGATTTACTACCAATTTTACTTTTTCATGATTTCTATGCATAATTTAGCACCTAAACATTTATAACAACAAACACCTTCATACTTAGTCATTTTAATAACTATTCATCATCAAATATTTACATATAATCTTTTGGTCATATCTTAAGAATATACAATCAAAATGACCAAGTCTCTATTCATGCCATAGCTCAAAACATTTATCGTCTTAAAATACCGAGTTGTGGTGGTTGATAGTGTGAACGCTCTCCGACGTCTTCAAGATCCTGACTATGCTTGATAATACTATATGAAAGAAAAAGAAATAAAAGAAGTAAGCATAAAACTTAGTAAGTTTACAAGTAAATAAATAACAACATTTATCATAAACAATTATATTCATAAATTTGCATTAAGTATTAAGATCTTTACTTACTCTCTTACTCGTTTATTACTTGCTTGCTTAACTTACTCCTTCGTTGCTGAAATTTATTTTCTCAACTGATAACTAAGATACTCTTAATCTTATTAACTCACCTGAACTTGTCTACTAGGCTTTTACCTGAACTTTCATGTAACATCGTCTATTTACTAGCCTGTTGAATCACTTGGAATACTAAGGATACTCAGGTCTCCTGTCTGAATATAACATGCCAAAGCTATGTCCCAGAAATAGTCTTACATGGGATGTTTCTTGTATTGCCAATGTCATATCTCAGATATGGTATTACATGGGAGTTCTCATATAGGTGCCCATGCCATGTCCCAAATATGGTCTTACGGGGGACCTCCCATCTCGGTGCCAACGCCATGTCCCAGACATGGTCTTACATGGGACCTCTCATCTTAGTGCCAACGCCATGTCCCAGACATGGTCTTACATGGGATCTCATCCTCTTAATTTCATGACATTTGTATCCGATACATTCCTTATGTTTCAACGGGGCCTTTTAACACTGATTCTCTGTCATCTCATACTTGAGTTAACATTAGATATTTTCATGAAATAAATACGTAATTGCTGAAAAATAACAACATAAATAATAATTATCAAAATATTGCATTTATTTACCGTAAACTTACCTCAGTACAAAAATGTGATCAAATATAACACTTTAGTCCTCAATCTTTTTCTTTCCCCAGTCTAGCTCCAGATTTCGTTCTTCGTGATCTATAATTGCAAATTTATCTTATTTAATACCCACATTAATCAAAACAGTCCTCGACTCTAACTTTGACAAATTTATGATTTTGCCCCTAAACTTTTACATAATAACACTTTTTCCCCAAAGCTCGGAAATTAAACTTCATCTCTTATTATTATGTTTTATAACATGCTGAACATTTTTCCCTTCTATGACAATATCAAATTCTTACTCTAACACTTACTTATGAACATTAGGTATTTTTGCCGATTATGTCAATATACTCGTTTTCACTTAAAATCGACTAGCAATAGTTGTTTAACATAATTTCTAGCTTTATATTCTACCATAAAACATCAAAATAAACATATTTCACCTATGGGTATTTTTCCAAATATGAACCCTAGGTTAAATTATTGCTACAATAAGCTAAATTAAGCTACCGGGATTCTAAAAACGTAAAGAACATTAAAAACGGGGCTAGAACAGACTTACAATTGAGCTTAGAAGCTTGAAAAACCCTAGTTGTGGTTTCCCCTTGTGAAATTCGGCCATGGGGTTGAAGATGGACAAAAATTGGCTTTTAATTTTGTTTTTAATTCATTTTGATAACTAAATGACCAAAATGTCCTCAATGAAAAACTTTGGAAACATGCTTAACCATGTCCATTTTTGTCTACCAAATTAACCAATGGTCTAATTACCATATAAGGACCTCCAATTTAAAATTTCATAACAAATGGGCACCACTAAGATGTAGAACTCAACTTTTACACTTTTACACTTTTACAATTTAGTCCTTTTGACTAAATTGAGTGCCCAAACGTTGAAATTTTCGAACGAAATTTTCACAAAATCATTTTGTGAAATCGTATACCATAAAAATATAATAAAATAATTTTTTTCCTAATCAGATTTGTGGTCCTAAAACCACTGTTCCGACTAGACCCAAAATCAGAATGTTACAACTATATATATAGTGGATGGTTATGGGCAAGACTAACCTTAATGTTTATATATTATATATATTTAGTAAGTAAGGTTAATTAAGTAAATAGCCTTATCTTATATTATATGTTAATTAAAATACATAAAATTAAGCTAGCTATCATCTTCTCCAAGCCAAAATTAAGAAAAGAAAAGAAAGAAACATCCAAGCTAGGGTTCGGCCATTAGGAAGCTTGATTTAAAGGTTCGTTTTTGTTTGATTTTTGAAAATTATTACGTTTTTGAGATCGTTGCTTTGTGTACGACAAGACCCATGCTTTAATTTTAGAATTTGGTGTTGATTTTGTATTATGCCATTGATGAATGCTTGAGCTTTTTGTTAGTTAATGATGAAATATGAAAGATATGTGAAAGATTAACATGTTTTGTCTTTGAATTGTTGGTGAAATTGAGTAATTAGGGCTAAATTGTGAAATTAAATTTTTGAGGGACTAAAATGTGAAATAAATGAAATGTGTGGACTTGTATGAGCACTAGGAACATTTATCCCTTGTATAGTGTGGACAAATTTTGTGTATTTTGTGTTTTATGCAGTAGGGACTAAATTGCAAAAAGTGTAAATATTAGGGGCAAAATGGGAATTTTCCCATTTATGTGTTTTTGGACTAAATTGAATGAAATAATAATTAACTAGTTCATTTTGAATATATTTAGATCAAGAACCAAAGAAATTGGAGTTGGACCGGGGAAAAGCTAAAGTCGTCGACTAATCGTCCGATTTCGATTTTACGCTATTCGAGGTAAGTCTATTAGCTATTTAATGTTATTAAATCTGTATGTATGTATGTATGTATGTATGTATGTATGTATGTATGTATGTATGTATGTATGTATGTATGTATGTATGTATGTATATTTTATTTTTGTTGAGCTATAAATACAAATAATTTGATTGAATAAATTGAAGTATAAATGGTATATATGTATATACAATGTTCGAATATATAGGTATATACTTATATAAATCTTTGAATTAAGTTAAAGTATGAATGGTATATAGATATATATAATGTTCGAATAATTATATATGTATCTATATGTATCTATATGTATATGTTCTTGAATTTAGTTGATTGTGTGAGGGTTATATATGTAGACACAAGGTTCGAATACATATATGTATATACATGTATAAATTCTTGGATTAATTAAAGGTATGTATATTGTAATTGTATAGGTAATTTGAATATGTGGGGTGGAATGCATATGAAAATACTTGAATAAATCTTGAATATATTCTAAGGTATGAATGTTAAGTATGCATGTGGAGTTTTGAATATGTATGAATATACATTTATATGTTTTATATTGAACTTAGGTATGAAATTAAATATATATATGTTATTTACGAATAAGCGTGTATATATACATGTAAATTTCTTGTATTGAATTTAGTTAAGTAATTATATATGTATATATATATACATGAATAAATTATGAACTTAGATAAAGAAAAGAATGTGTATATATATACATGTATGAGTTTATGATTTTAGCTAAAGGTATAAATGTTAAATACGTACATGGGAGTTCGAATATATCTATATGTATATTCATATATAGGTTCTTGGATTGAATTAAAGATATAAAATCTTATATTTTTATATGTGAGGTTCGATTATATATATGTTTATAAATTTATAAATACTTGAACTGAATTGAAAGTATGATTTGTAAACTCTTTTATGATTGAACATGGACTACAACGAACATGTGTTTGCTATTAAGAATTTTTCGAGGAATTATTTTGTGTATGTGAAATTGAGATTTCAGGCTTAGTGCCTGGCAGGCTTAGTGCCAGTGAAACAATATCAGACTTTACGTCTAGCAGGCTTAATGTCGGTGAAATAATTTCAGACTTTACGTCTAGCAGGCTTAATGCCAGTGAAACAATATCAGACTTTACATCTAGTTGGCTTAATGCCAGTGAAACATTTTAGACTATATGTCTAGCAGGCTAACTGTCGATCTACTGAATCAGGCTTTAAGCCTAGCAGGTTAAGTGCCGGTGAATCTGTTTAAAGTATGTGATTAAGTGTACAGTTATATGATTTTGGTTATCTTTAATTGATGAGCATATATACCTTCGACTAAGTGTGTTTAATGAATATGTACATATTTGGTCTATGCATTTGTGAAATATACATACATGCTTTCGATTTATGCAGTTGATAAATGTATACGTATAAATATTCGGTATATGTATTTGATAAGAATCTAAATATGCATTTGAAATGTATATACCTCTTTTATAATTATTTGATGAGATGAATGCATTCGATCACATGTATTAGATTTGTATTTGGTTATAAGCTTATTATGAGTATACATACACATCGGATATGATATGTGTATAACATACATATATGCTCGGTTATATTCATTTGGTTGTAATGTTGTTTGGTATAAATATATATATTCAATTGAATGCATTTTACAGTACATATATTTGACTATAAATAAAATGGTCGAGTACAAGTAAATGTATAAATATTACTTATGTGTTAATTGCAATCTCAATAAATTAAATTAAAAGTTATATTATTTCTATATATATATTTAGTTATGCAATAGACTTACTAAGCTATAAAAGCTTACTTTGTTTGTTTATGTCTTTCTGTTTTATAGACTTAAAGATCAAGCTTGAAGCTCGGGGATCGTCAGCAAGATCATCACTCTATCTACTGTCTCGGAATTAAAATGTTTAAATTTTTAATTTATGGCATGTACAGGCTAGATAATGTTTTGAAGATCGTACTTCGATATATAGATTGTATATGAGATTAATAGCCATACAAAAATGGCTTATTTTTCTTATGGATTAGTTGGATTGTAATGTCTTTGTTTTGTTTTAAATGGTCAAAAGAAAAACTTAGAATTTTGCATGTTTAATATTAGACCTAGTTTATCATATGTAACTGTTAAAAATTTTGAACTTTAACGAATGCCTATTCTAAGTTGTGTTTTGATTAGTAATACCTCATAACCCTAATTCAGCAATGGATACAGGTTAGGAGTGTTACAAGATGTCACATTTGTTGCCGAAGCAACTACAATTTTCGTTCAATATTTAAAAGAGAAATTATACAAGCATCTGAGTTTCAAAACTTTTAACAAAATTATTTGATCAAATCTGAGTTATAATCGAGCTTACGAAAGCTTTAATTAAACTCTAATAATAAATGAGGGACTAAAATGTAAACATTTCCAAATACAGGGGAAATATCACAACATTGAAAGATACATGTCGCGACTCTGAGAATAGAAGCATGATGTCGCGACTTCAACCGATGGGGGTCGTGACCTTCAAAATAAAAACTTGATGTCGAGACCTCAATAAGGGAATGTCGTGACCTGGAGAATAGGGAACTAAATGTCACAACACCAACAAGGAAATGTCATGACTACGGGAACAGAAGCTCAATGTCGTGACACTAATAGTGGACTATCATGAAGTGAGAAAACAATTCCCTAAATTTTACTTCATTCATTTCAAACCTGCCAAGTTTAAAACTCAAGTGGTCAAAGTGACCCAAAGATTCACCTTCTTATATTGTGGACATTGACACAAATGCAAATTTATGTCCCGTATCATATCAAACATGTATGGACACATGTAAATGTTAACATTCCCTACCATTTAAACCAAGTCATCCAAAATAAACTTAAAACCAACTCAATACTTTAGGTACAAGCCAGTTAATATAAACATAACAAAATCCATACCAACTTTACTGAGTCAAGAATTGAGTCTTGGATGTTGTTGCACTCCTCAAAACCTTGAAACCTAACAATACATGTGCACAAAAACAAACGAAATCTTACATTTACAACATACTTACTAACATTTGATTTCATTTAAGTTAACATCTCAATCACATGAACTATATAATATCTCATAGAACCATAGTCATCTTTTCATTTCATGATCAAATCTATTGATTCATTCTATATCCATATCAGCCTTCAGGGCTCATTTTAATTGTTTCATATGCTCTTTCACGTAACATCTTTTGTCAATTAGGTATTTATATACAAGATACACCATTTATTATTAGCTTTTCATATCATATATCATTTGGCAAGGTATATGTTTTATTATCCCTATTAATCGGAATGGGCTCAAGACGGATACACGAATCATCAACCATCACACCAATATATCAGGCACCCAATGCCTTATCGAAATGTTCAAAAGTATAATTTTCGCTCTGCACCTTATCGGAACGTCTGAAGTATAATTTGCGCTCCGCACCTCATTAGTATAATCCCGTACACTAATCCATGGCATGCCAACTATATCTGGCTCTGCTCAAGACTATTAATAGGGTATCAAATGTTTCAAATATATTTACTTGATTCATATATCAAAGTTCAATACATATCCAACTTATTTCGTGCTCAAATCAATTCATACTATTGCATATCATTAATATGTTTCGATTTCATAAAAAATCTAAATGGCAATATCACATATCACATACATATCAAATTTCATGCTCTACATGTATTTACATATGAGCTCATTCATTCAATTTCACATATTCATACTGAGTCATCATAATCAAAACATTATTTATACTATCATCACAATTTCATCAATTAAAAATTTCAATTAAATATCGAGTCATAGGTAAAACTTATCTTTCATGAGACAAAGCACCAATGTCACCTTACTCAATTTAATACTTAGTTAAAATATGAATTTAAACAAGTCATGAAAGCACAAATCGAGTAGCTACTCATCTACAGCCCTTGCTATACCTTATCTCGAGATGGCCTGATGTCTTCTTGAGCTACGTACGATAATTTGATTATAATAATAGTATTAGTTTCCACTTAATCACATGAAAGACATAACAATTGAACATAGTTTGTATATTTTTCATTTTAGTCCTTACATCTGAAATGCTCATATTTTTCGTTATTTAGCATCGAATAAAAATCTAATCTCGTATTATTTCATTAGGAACCGTGTACTTTTAATCTATAACATAATTTCCTAATAATTTTCATTTATTCAATTGAGTCCTTAAGGTAAATTTCAACTAAATTTATACTTAAACTCAATAGTTTTCACCACTTTCTAAAATAGACCTATCATAATCTATTCACATCCTTCAACAATTCAATACTTGTGAGCTTAATCTCAAGAAAACCCATTACTGGCAAATTAAAATATACTTATTAATTGATGAGTCGAATGTATGGACTTGTTAAATCAAGTTTGGTAGATTACAAATCTATAAAAATTCAAAGAAATTGGCTAGTATACCTTCGTAAATTGTGAATGAAATTAACAAAGAGAATCAAGCTTCTTCCTTCTTTCACACTACCATGGATGATAATGTCACACCCGAATTTCTTTACGGTTCTGAATTTAAATGAGAGTTAGGAGTTAATTGAATAATTGGTTAGTTGGCAAGCTCTACTAGAAAACTTGGGGAAGTTTAGTAGTTGATTAGTGATTAATTGAGATCCAAATCTGGTTTGGTTGTATTGGAACTGGTTGATTCCTCAATAGGAGGCAAAATGATTAGTGATGGTTGGTTATTTGGTGTTGTGGTTACCGTGCAAAATAACGATATATATATATAGGTATGGGAAGGGAATTTATGATACAAGATTCTTCTCAATTTTGTTTACAAATTTCTTCTCATCTGCATTGTCTTCTTCGATTGTTCTAAAAAAGAGGAAAATTTAACAGAATTCTGCATAGAGCAGTAGTCGGGACATTTGAAGTCTAAAAGTAGAGAATTTGAGAAACTGGCAAGCTTTCTTATCTTTCTGTACTAGTGGATTAGAGGAAGAGTGAAAGTGAGGATTCCTAATAAGTTTCAGTATAATATGTTCAGTAACACCTTATACTCGGTCCAATCGCCGAAGCTGAGCTATAGGATGCTACAACAGTAAACTAAAACATTCACAATAAATTTATTCAATAATACTCAATAATCAATAAATACAAGTTAATTCCATGTTAAACATGTATTACAATCAAAACCAAGTCTTAATCGAGCTTACGAAAGCCTTTAAGCAAGTTCAGAACTAAATCGGGACCAATCTGAAACATTTACAAAATAACAATCATAAATGAAAAATAGGGGTCACACAGTCGTGTAACTCACTGTGGTTGTGTAAACTAAAAATCACCCTGAATGTGTAGCACACACAACCGTTTCAACCACTCGTGTGTGACACACAACCGTCTGGTAGCCTATGTGCAACATAAATGACCTATTTGAGCAAGCTTTCATAAAATTTCCTCAAGTAACCTATAATGCCATTTCATGCTATTCAAACCAACACCAAAACATGCATATTTTCAAAGCCCAAAATACCAACTCACCTAATCATTTTATTGAACAACCAATATGCCCTCATTGGCACCAACAAATCAATAACTCAAATCAAACACCATTCAAACCAAGTCTTACACCATTTCATACCATAATTCAATTCACATGCATATTACTAAGAAAGCTTTGCTAATTTTTTTAACATTCAAACATACTTAACTTAGCAAATACCATATATCCAATATCAAACCATAACCATAGATTTTCATATACAAGGTTATTATACTAAATACACTTTAACTACCTTAAGTTCATTCAACCTATGTACATGCCACAAGTAACCAACTTCAAACATAAAAAATCTACCAAATCGAAAGATGGTGGATGTGAGCTTTTCGCTAATCCGATCGACACATTTTGGACGTTTGAAATCTACAGAAAAAGTAATAACACGATAAGTATTATAAAATGCATAGTAAACTCATACAATATAAAAAAAATTACTTACCCTAATCATTTAACAAATAAATGAATTACTATGAAATAATTCCACCTATCATGGAATCCAAAAACAACATCAATCAAGTGAGATTTAAACCAAATCCACATACATAAACTCAAATGGTGAAACACCACATTCAACTTAAAATACAACATGAATTGATATTCTAATTTATCACCTTGTTCTCATTCACCATTTAATTTGCATCATATATCCTTATCAATATTCAATAAACATTTTAAATAAATAAGGTTTTGATTTTAATCTAATATATAACCATAATTGTTTACAATTTCATTTCAAATCATCTTATATCTTATATCCAAATCATAGACATTACTTTGCTAACATTTGATATATCATCACCTTTTCATTTACAACTTTACCTGATGAAACTCTGTAAAAGAACTCGATACACAAGTGCAAAAAACGTCTAATGCTCGTCCGAGTTAATCATATACATCAGTGTCAAGTTACTCGTCCGGGCTAAACCTTTAACGACACAATAAATAGTTTGGCTAAGATTGTATATACATGTAAGGTTACCAGTCCAAACTAAACATTTAAAATGGCAACAGATTACCAGTCCAGGCTAAATCTATGCCACATGTATCTTCGAGTCCACAATAAATGCTAGAGCTTGATACCATTAGAAATTAACCTGTACCCTCGAGTACGAGACTTTTGCTAAGTTCATCGAGATTTAACATTAACATTTCCATTTCGTATCATTCTATTTTAATTAAATTAAATCCTCAATTTATGTAACAATTCATATAAAATTCAAAATATTAACAAAACATTAATATAAACTAAAATATAATTCCACAACAAATTAAACTTATTTATACTATATGAACTTACTTGACAAAATGATAACGCTTTAGATACTAGGGCCTACTCAACAGTTTTTCCATTTTCACCTAAGTCAACAACTTGAACTAAATAATATTTAAGCTTCAAAATTTCAATACCAATCTCATAATACTATTCAGATTCAGGCTTATAATCTTTCAATTTTATTTTACACAATTTCCTAAACTTTTATATTTTATGCAATTTAGTCCTCAAAATCAAAACAAATATAATTTTCACAATTGAGCTTCGTTTTTCATTATAATTTCAATTATGTCCTTCTAAAACCCTCAAAAATCCAATTTTACAAAAATTTAATGTCACTTTTGACTTATTCACAATTTAGTCCCTAAATGCAAAATTAACAAAATTTACTTTATCAAATAGTCCTTAAACATTACATAGCTTCCAAATCTACCATTTTCTATTAAAAAAACATTTAAGATTCATCAATGGAAACTTTTGAAATCTTTAATAGTTTTGAAATTGGAGTTACGGGTTAGCTGGACCTAGTTGCAACATCTCAAAAATATAAAAATTACAAGAAACGTGTTAAAATGGGCTTACCAAATTTAAAGAAAAAGCTTGGCCAAAAGCTTAGTTTACTCATCCATGGAGAATCATTGGTGAAGGGGAAAAATAAAGATGATAATGCCTTTTCCCTTTTTTATGTTTTATAATTTTTACTGAACTATTTAATTTAATTTAACATTAAAATAACATATAATTTAACAAACAATAAGCATTGACCGTCCAACCACATTAAAAAGGTGGTAAGCCAATTTAGATCTTAAACAAAACATTAATTATGCATTTTAGCTAATAAAACTCAATAGTGATTAACTTTTACGCCTTTTACAATTTAGTCCTTCTTCCTTAATTAACTATTCAAACGTTAAAATTTCTAGACCAAAATTAAATACACCTATATAACAACTCTATAAATATTTAATAAAAATATTTAATAAAAATATTTATGGGCTCGATTTATAAAAACGAGGTCTCAATACCCTATTTTCCAAAACCATTTGAGTTTAGGGATAACCCACTTGTACTTAACTAATTATCCAGTTAAATAAAATTATCAAATAAAAATTCACTATATCATAATACTTAACTCATAAATATTAAATAATAATATTTACAGACTCACTTGTATTGTGATTTCAAAATTACTGTTTCGGTACCACTGAAAAACAAGTTGTTACAAGTTATGAGATTTAAAGTTTGAATGTGTTTGATTTAACCAATATATGGTTATCATGCTTAGCTTCCCAGATGATGGAGGCTCTGGCATTTGGAAAAGCTAAGCTGACAAGGATGAAGGAGTTCAAGTGAGTTTCTGTACTTTACTTTTGGATGATTGATGGATGAGTGTTGCTTGTGTGATCTGAGTCTACATCTGCTCTAAGTTCTGTTTGAAATTTATGGTAGTAAATGATTACAGTGAATGAACATGACCTGCGTGTTTAAGGAAGTATGAATTCATTAAAGTTTGTAAGTATGTTATGTATGATAGGGCGATATATTATTCTATCAAAGTGTGGTGTACTCCTTAGTGTAATAGTATTTGGAATGTTACATATTAAATGCATGTTTTTAAAATATGGAGTACGGAGGGAGTTTGTTGATGGGGTAAATGAATATGGGGAATATTGGTGTAATGAAGGTTTGGCGTATTGTTATGGGGTTCGAAAATTTGAACAGCATCATGGAATGGTTATCTATTGGCTCGCTAAAGTGACATCGTGACAACGGTCTATCGACTTTATGGAGCGACAACATGTAAATGGTTTATAGGTCCTTCAAGGTGACACCTTAAAAGAGGTTTATTGATTTCTTAGAATTGAAACCCCATGGTTAGCCATGGCATGATTCGGTGGCAAACAGGTATACGTTATGGAAAAATGATGTTCACTAGGAATGTGAATCAGAAAACTCGCCAGGGCTTAAAAGGAAAAGTCATTGTATGACTTGCGTAGTGAGTGGCATAACAGGATAACCGTGGCATGTCTAAGAATAGGGGCAATTGGGATGATAAGAGAATCCATCAAATTACAAAGATAAGAAAAAACTGGTAGAAGCTTCTGAAAATGCTGGTAAATATGTTAGTAAGGGGATCCGCCAAATTGCAACGGTAAGAGGAATTTGTATAAGCAGTTTCAACACAATAGATGCAATGGAAGGGATATTTTCTTCGAGGAATTTAAGTAATTGCCATTATAAGTCCACTAGTGTTTGGTGAGTAAACCAAGATTGGGTGCGATAAAATAAGACAATTAAGTAGATTCCAATCCTAAGAGTCTACAGGTAAAGAAGCTGCCAGAAATAGGGGAGTTTGCTAACGACTAACTGAGTGAAAAACCGTTAGGGATTACAAAGAAAAAGGTTGTCCGCCAATACTTTCTAGTTGGTGAAAAGTCTGCTTAAGACTGACGAATGTGGAAGTCTTCCAGGGCACTCTAGAGAAGAGGTAGTCCAGTAGGAACTATCTATTATGGGAGTTCCTAGTAAATGGCCTGAAATGGGAAAAGTTCCTAAGGGACTGTACTAAATGCTAGTCCGCAAAGGAAGAGGGTACTTAAATCATCTGTAAAATTTCATATTCAAGACTGTAAAGGAGGATGTTAGATTGGGTCTTCCATGAGGAAAAGTCTATGCCAGGGGCTAAGTCAAAGAAGCTAATTATCGGGTAATAAGGTAATCATATGTTTATTTTACTGTGGAATGAGAGGATCAGGGTAGGGATCCATCGTAATGGCAAAAACGATTGTAAGTCTGCTAGTAACAAATGTAGTCACCGAACCATGTGTGCATAAATAGGGTTGTCTTAAGGAGGCAAAACCATGAGAATTAAAATGGGAATCTAAGATGAAGTGGGATAGGATCAAGTCCAAAAGGAATTTCTAATTAGAAGAGCACTTTGCAATTGATTCGTTGGGTAGGTCAGCCAACGATGGGAACTAGGAAAGGTAAGGCATCGTCCATACATGAAAATCTATGCAATTCCTGAATACACACAGCGAGTTCAAAATTTTGTGCCTTCATTCTTTTTCCTTGAAAACTAAGATTCTTTACAATACATTGTTGCTCAGGATCTTACTAAGTTTATTCTGAACTTATGAGTATGCTGTCTTGTATGCAGGAATACGAATTGTCGGGACCTTATGGGAAGGGACAAGCCAAACTCCACTAATTTTACGCGTTGGGTGTTGAAGTTGTTTCATGCGTATAGAGGGGCACCCTTAGAGGCTATGCCTCGGGGATTAAATTTAGTATATCTATATTAAAGCCTCAACTTAAAATTTGTAAATAACTATTACGTTTAATAAGGTAGAAAGTTTATAAGAATTCAATGCTCCTATGATATGAGTTATAATAGAAGTTAAATTTTGTAGTATGATGTTGTTCATGCAATTGAGTAAGATCGAATGATAGTAATGTATGTATAAATTGATATTGTATAGGTGCGTAAGTAAATCAAGTTACAAAATTTTGTTAAGTTATTTAGGTTGGTTGTGACACTTAGTACCCGGACCTGGTGATAGGGTCAAGTTAAGGTGTTACAGGCAACATAAAAGAACTATATGCCTTTTACCTTCTCTTTCCCACTTTCTCATATATATAGTTTAAATGGAATAATTAAGTATAATAAATTTAAATTAACCTTTAATATAAGTCATTATATATATAATATAACCATATTATTTAATAGTGGGCGAGTATCATCATTTCATTCCACTAATTTCGTATGAAATTGGTTAATTTATTTTATAGTCCCACACTTAATTTCTAACTAAGCCCTTGTCATTTTTCTAAATTAAAACTCCATAGTGATTGAACATTTTGAAATTTAGTCTTTGTATTTTAATTAATGATTTTCTTAATTAAATTACTCGACCGCTTACTAATATATTTTCATACTAACTTTGTAATTCCTTTTTCTTATAATCTCATGGACTCGATTTATAGAATTGGAGATAGTGGTTTTTCCGGTTGGGTTTTTTTCCTTTTTCTTGCCTTTTGGAGTCATAGATACTAATTTAACCACTATTGTTAAATAACAACAATGCCTAACAACTACAAGGAATCTAACCAACTAGCCTCACAAACAGAATTTCAATCAACCAAGCAATAACCCAAAGCCTTTTACTAGTTCTACAAATCACAACACAACAAAATCAATTAATAGTATAATCATAATAGCATCTAAATAATGTTATCATTAGTCACAAATAAACAATATAAATAGTCAAAAAATTGATTTTGCAAAAGTATCAAGTAAAGCACACTAAAAGAAAGAGTTAGGAACCATTAACCTTGGTTTTGTAAGAGTAAAAGATGAAAAAGGGCCTCACCTTGTTTGCTTTGAACTCCAAACTTGAAGACTAGTGTTGAAAATTGAAGAAAAGATGAGAAATAAAATGTAAAAAAAAAATCATTGTTAGTTTAAATCTTTGGAACAAAAGCTTAGGTTGTAAACCCTAAAATGAGAGGAAAAAAAAAGGAAGAATAAGAGATATTGGGGGTTCAAAATATGAAAAATAAAATAAAGTTGAGTGAATAAGGCTTAAAACAATAGTTTTAAATGTATTTGTTAGACCAGGTCACGACTTGGAAACGGGTCTCTCGCGATACCCGACATAGATGTCGTGACATCCAAGCCTTGGTGCCGTGAGACTAAAAGTAGATTGTCACTCGTGTCACAAAATTGTTGTCTCATTTTAGTGACTTTGCCTCTATTTTAAACATCAAAATTTTCATTTGGGCCTGTTGGGAATGTCGCGACACTAAAACTCTTGTGTTGTGATGCTACACATAATTTATGCCATTATGACTTAATTACCATTAGTGTCGCGACCACGACAAGAATGTGCTGTGACACTGACCACATTCCCTTTTTAATTTTATTTCATTCTCAACATTCAACCGAAAAATAAACTCTATATGAAACACTAATAAGATCCTCTTCCAAAACACAAAAATAAAATCCAAAAAACAAAAATCTAAATTACAATCTAAAACATCCAAATAATTTACAAAACAACTAATTTTAAAATAGAGTATAGAAAGTGTTTCTTAGGAGATCTGTTACGCCCTCAAAATGATGCATAAATTGGATGCTCGACACTTGATGTCTTTATTTGTTCCTTAAGCAAGTTATGTAACCCTTGTTCTTTGAGCACCGAAACATTGTTAGGCTCTTTCTCAGCTTAACTCCTCGTGGCCTCAAAAGTGTACCTGAAACTCTCCACCGCTACTATTACCTTTTATCAAGTTCATTAATAACATAAGGAAACAAAAAGCTAATCAAGTGACAAGCATAAACAATATAAGAAGTGTTGGAACGCCGGTACCCCCACGGCACAGCAAAAATTAATACATCCGACGATCTAAACCATGGATCCATGTACGAAGAATGAATCGGGGTGAAATAAAGGTTTCAAAATTAATAAACATGATAAATCAAGTATGTTATTACAACCATCTCATGATTGTTCTTTGGGCATACTCTAACAAGAAGAACTTCCCATGTGAGGACAAGCATTAACACATTTAAATACCTCTACTTCACTAACTATTTTCATAGTTAGTTCACCTTTTTGTACATCAATAGTTGATTTAGAAGTGGTTAAAAATGGTCTTCCTAACAGAATAGGAATGTCTAAGTACTCCTCAAAGTCTAACACAATGGAATAGACCAGAAGAATAAACTATCTTAATTTCACTAATATGTCTTCTAGAACATCTTTAGGTTGCACCAAAGATCTGTATCGACTAATTGCAAGGTTGCCGATGTATCTTGAAAATCCCCTAAGCTTAATCCACAGTAGATAGAAAGATATTAAATTAATACTAGCTCTTAAATCACAAAGAGTTTTCCCAAATTTCACTCCCCCATCTCTATAGGTATAATAAAGCTTCCGAGATTTTTAAGCTTAGGTGGGATTTTCCTAGCTATATCAACACTACACTCGACATTCATAGTTATCATTTCACCTTTGCCTATATTCTTATGTCTATACATGATTTCACAAAGAAGCTTAGCATAATTAGACATTTTCTCAAGCAACTTAAGTAAAGGTGATCTACTACAATTTATTGTGGCAAATTAAGTCCTTTCTAATACTTAAGGGAATTTGATTTCTAGAAAATATGTATTGTTTTTATTTAGTGACAAAGTATCTCCCCAATTAGACTTGATAAACAATATATTAGTCTTTCAATTAGTTTTCTCATTTCCAATTAGACTAAGGACATGTTTAGGTTCGTCTACTTATACAAGTTGTCTTTCTATATTATGATCTAACCAAATAATACCGCTAAGTATTAGTTAAACATTAGACAATTTGTAAGGAACAATTGCTTCCATTTTGCTTTGTGTCTAAAAAATGTTTGAGGAAAATAATATAAAGTATTAATGTAATTCATTAATAACTTTATTAACCAATCTATTCGAAAAATTACAAGTGTACTTAGACGAAAATACGACACTTAGGGCACCAGATACAACAAAACAGATTTAGGATCTATTCTACTTAGGTCTTATCTTATGTACTGTCAGTCCAGTTAGTCACATCTACATTTCTATCTTTTAGGAGTCATCTTCTCTGATGCTCAAGATAAATCATCCCCCCAATTGGACTTGATAGACGGCATATTAGTTTTTCAATTGTTTTGCTCATTTTTTATTAGACTAATGACATGTTTAGGCTCATCTACTAATATAAGATGTATTTCCGTATTACAATCCAACCACATAATACCGCTTAGTATTAGTTAAACATTATATAACCAGTGAGTCAATATTTACTTCCATTTTGCTTTGCACGAAAAAACCATTGAGCACAATATACAAAGAGTATTAATGTAATTTATGAAAAACTTTATTAAATCAATCTATTCAAAAAATAAAAAATAAAAGTGTACATAGACGAAAACTCAAGGCTAGTCTAGTGTTCAATGTGGACATGCCTAAACCTATTTGTGAGGATCTAGGGGATCCCAATCTAGGCAAGTCACAATGGGGGCAAGTAAGAGTGGTGGACTCTTACGAACAAGATGTACAAGAGAGAAATACAGTTCGAGTTAGGGGATGACAGAAACATAAGTCAAGACATAGAGATACTTTCAAGATGAGTTAAAATAGTGTCAATTTGAGGATGTGACGAGAGCGTCGTAAGAATGAGTAAGGAAGAATGTCACGGGCTGCGGATCAAAACCTGTGACGAATGCACATAGAGCATCCATGAAGGTCAACTAATTAAATATGATTCATTTGACTCACTTAAATTGGTCCGATTCGTAGAACCCATAAGAAAGTCTATCTAGTTGAAACATTGGTGACTTAATAATGTTAACCATGGATCTAATTCAATATATACCACTAAATTTTATAAAGAGAGGCTTTCACATTATTTGATTCAAAGTTATGGAATATATTTGATCCATATTGGAACAACCGTAAAAATCTCAGTTATTAAAATAAAAACAGGGAGAAATTCGTTAAGTTACTACGCTAGAATCTCTCTCTCTCTCTCTCTCTCTCTCTCTCCCTCATTTCAGTTTACGAATCATAAAACGTTCAATTCCAAAAATCTTATCTGCCAATTTTCTCCTTTTCCGTTCCTAATTGTTTTAAAATTAATTGAAGGAGATTATCTTTTCGTTGTGGAGTGATCTGGTAGAAGCTTAGTGGGTTTTAGCGTTGTTTCAAGAGGTCGATCGATTTTGAAAATTGATCGATCATGTTATCGAATCGTTTTCAAAACGGAATGGAAACGGCGAGGCTTGTTTGGTCTCGGCTTCCACGTTCGGAAGAAGGTGATCTTGACGGAGTTGGACTGTTGAGTACTGCAAGCAATAGGAATTGTGTAGAGAGCCTAGATTACGAAGTTATTGAGAATTACGCTTATCGAGAAGAACAGGTAACTGTAACTTTAAATTTGAAGTAAAGAAAAGAAAGGTAAATTTTCAGTTTTAAGTTATTGATCTTTTAGTTTTTTTTTAACTATATTTTTTTGTGTGTTTTGGAATTTAATAATTTAGGCACAGAGAGGAAAGCTTTTTGTTGGATATAACGTGGGGATGAAATGGTTCTTCGCTTTGCTTATAGGCATCGGTAAGTTGATTGCTTCTGGAATCAGTTTCGGCTTAGATTTTGTGGTTTTTCAAAGGAGAAAATCATTTGTTAAGCTGATTTTGACATTTTGGGTTGTATTTGATGGAATGATTTTGATTTGGGGGAAATGCAGTGACATTTATTTTAGTTTCGTTTATTTACGAAATCTTTCTAATTTTTAGTAACTTAGAAAGGGTAAAAAGTTTAGAATCATAATGGGTACTTACGATTATTTGAAAATTATATTTTGGATAGTTTACACTGGAGCATAGTTCCCCTATTTCTCTACCTTACCCCTTGTACCATGATCTGGATCGCCTGGTACCAGGTCCAATTTCACAAACCTGGTGAACCATGAATCAGAAGCCCTTGCTCAGTGTCTCAATATCACTGGTTGGTGTTGATTCTCCACAAAGACTGAGACAGAAAGAGTTCCGTTGAAGAGAAAGAAATGAAAAGAAAGGGGGAGTTGAGACCCCGGAAGAAGTTTGCTCCTAAATATGATTACCATCTTATTTTAAGATTAGGAAGTAAATACCTTCTGCAAAGATGGTTTCAGCCTCTTTGATGGTGCCCTTCTTCTTCACCAGTGACCAGCCACTGCTACCAATGCATTCTTCTAGCAGTTCAGTTCTTCAGCCTTGAGACCTGATGAAAAGCTAGGTTTCTAGTCTTTCTATTTATGTATTCAGTTGGGTCACCGTCCTAACATACTACGACCCCAACGTGTGCTCTGCACATGTACCATGAATCGACACATACAACGTATTTGGAAACTATGCTCTTGAGTGGTGAAATAGTATTCTTCATTTCCATAATTGATAGGCGGAGAAAGATTTAGTGATAATTAGATGAATTGTCATTTGACCTGGATTAAATTAAGAGTTTGCATATTGCTCTGCTTTTAAGTGATCCTTTTTGTATAGATAGTGAACTTCTATCCCTTTCTTCCCATAAAGTATCTGGTAGAATGGATGGTTTTTATGTAATTTTCTTTTCAGGTACTGGATTTGCTGCTGTATTTATCAATATTTCAGTCGAGAACTTTGCTGGATGGAAGTTCTCCTTGACCTTTAAAATAATACAGAAGTCATATCTGGCTGGTTGTCTAATTTACATATTAATCAACTTAGCCTTAGTCTTCTCTTCTGTATATATCATTACCCAATTTGCTCCAGCAGCAGCAGGATCTGGTATTCCTGAAATCAAGGGTTATTTGAATGGTAAGTTTTGATATTTTCCAATCCATTTTCCACACAATACTCATTAATGTTAATGCTCTGTCATAAGTGTTGTGTAGTCTGACGATCCAATGCTTATCTTAATCCTCAGGAATTGATATTCCTGGTATCCTTCTTCTTAGAACCTTGATTGGAAAGGTATGATAATCTTGCCAGCATGATCTTGTTGCTGAGACATAAACCAGTTGTCCATTTATGGTTCACAGCTTTTTTAGTAGAAAATTTATGTGCTGGTAGTATTTTAAAGTTCTTATAAATTTAGATTAGGGTTTTTAGGTTTATCAATCTGTATCCATGCCATTTACTCTATCTAGATCTGTTCCAGTTGCATTCTTGTCATTGTAATTTGTAGATTTTTGGAAGTATTGGTTCAGTTGGAGGTGGGTTAGCTCTGGGAAAAGAAGGTCCTCTTGTCCATACCGGCGCGTGTATTGCATCTCTTCTTGGACAAGTAAGCACATAGTATTAAAAGTATGCTAATGTCAAGATATGATTTTCACCATAATTTGCTCTGAAAATTACACAGTTTTATAATGACTGACTTGATTAGTAGTCCTTGAAGAGAGGAGGGTGATTTTGTACCACTACTATTTCTTGGTTGTAAACTTGGAATGCAATATTAATGTATTTTAACAATAGTATCTACATTCAATGCTGCCTTGAAAGTTTAACATTCTTGCTGTTGTATGTGTAACATCTCTATAGAACTTTCCATGCTAAATTTTAATTTTGTGTGATGTGTTTATTCAGGGTGGATCCACAAAATATCATATAAGTTCTAGGTGGCTTCAAGGTTTCAAGAGTGATCGAGATCGTCGTGATCTTGTGAGTATAAGAATGCCTTTTTGATTGATAAATCTGGAGAGTATATATGAGAGAATAACTTCATGGATTTTCTCCTATTTCACGTGTAGCTGTTAAAAGATCAATCCTTCTAGGGTATTTGATGCAGGAGCTTTTATTTAGTTTATAATGTTTTACTATTTCAATTTTATTTATTTAGCATTAGATATATTATGGATGGCTACAATTATTAAGTATCTTTTGGGTTTAAATCTAGGGCTAGAATAAAACTTTATTTGGAGGAAAGCCTAGTAACTTTACTTGCAAGAAAGGAAAGCTTATATAACTTTACAGCCATTATTATTATTATTATTATTATTATTATTATTATTATTATTATTATTATTATTATTATTATTATTTTCTTTGAATTGATATAAAGAAACTGGAAAACCCTAAGTTTTCCAGAGTTCCATCTTTTCTACTTGTTTGTTCAGCCCTAATTCTTTCTGTTGTCACTGTTTTCTCCCTTTAACCACGTTGGTTTTGCTATTAGAGCCTAATTAGATCCAAGGTCTATGTTAAGGTTTGCTTTTAAGCCATGGATGGGTTGATAAGAGTTCGAGGAGGAGGAAATCAGGATCAAAAAACAGAATTGGCTGCGCTACAAGGTGCAATTGAAGAATTATCACATGCACGTTATGCTTGGTTGCAACAGGAACAAGAGAGAACCTTGATGGAGATTCTGGAAGGTGCCCACAATCAATTTGACATATTGGAAGGTAGTCTCACTGATAAATCTAATTTTGGTAAGAAAGAAAACCCCTTTTATGATGTTGGACCCATAGACCCTGCGCTACGAGGTGGATTGAAAGAGCGGTTAGTGCATGCCCTAGAATTAAATGAGAGTGGAATTAATGTTGAAGTTGTTTGTTCTCTTTGCAATATGCATGTGGAAGAGCAAGATTATGATCTATTAGAACCTATCTATGATGAATATTCTAAATAAAGTGGAGAAGTTCTTGTGTAAGCAATAGAGGAAGAGCCTTTGGTTCTTCATAGAATGACAGCCACAACCTTAGGGAAGGTGAGGATTGGAGGTGAGTCAAAAATCTCTTGGATATCTCAGGGGACACAATGCCTTGTGATAATTCTAGATTAAAGAGAGCTGATGCAATTTCTACTCCCGAATAAGATTTTGCCAAGAGAACTCAGTGCTGAACTTCAGAAAAACCAAGAAAGCTTGAAGGAAAGTAACAGTGCAAAGGTGATGCAGTCTTTTGAAGAAAAACAACTTGCATCCAACATGAAAGCTATCTTTCTGAAAGCTGCAACTAAAAGTTAGGTTCCGAATGGTTTCAATTGAAATAGATGGTGTCAGAATATCCTCAGAAAAAGGAGAGAGTCTTGATATCAAGAGGCATGAATGTGGACTTTCTGTTAATGCTTTTGCGTGACCATTTTCCTTGACGTCCAGACTTGCATCTCATTTTAATGAGCACAAAAATGGATTTGTTGCAAGACATTTTTCTAAGGCAGATACCAGGGATCAATAGGCAGAACTTTTAAACAGAATGTTTAAAATTTTTCTAGTCATCTTGGAAACTATAAGTCGTGTCAGCAAATGAGGATTATTTCTCTATTAATCTTGAAATTCTTGAATATGCTGTGATTGTAGTGAATGGTGTTCCTAAACAGGAATTGTTGTCTCTATGTTGCTTACCATAGCAACCAGTTACATCAGAGTTAAAGCTCAACTACCATTCTTTTTACGTAAAGCTCCTATCATTTGATGAATACAATAAAGCTATAAGAGAAGTAGGCGTGCTGGAAGTCTTGTTGGAAGATTTGAAGCAGCATAAGTTTATTTTGGGTCAAAATCAACATGTTGGTAAAGCCAACCAGTTGGAGAGAAAATCCAGTTTGAACAACTTCAAGCAACACACAGTGAGGTGTTATTATTTCACCCAAGTTCATGGAATCCGGTTCAGGGAAGTTTCCTATTTTTGAAGCTATGGATATTGGCATTGATTTTCAATATAAGCATTACAGTGCATCTAGAAGATATTCACTTGAAGTAGGTTCTCATATTCATTTTGGTACAGTGGAGGTTGCAATTAAACGTATTTGCTTCTATGAAGCTGATGGAGCTATTCTTGTTTCCCTCTAGGATGGGATGACACTTCTAAGCTCCTTGACAAGATTAAAGTAAAAAACTTTCATGAGAATCCTAGCAAGTTTTTGAATTTTTTTCTACGTGGTTTTATGCTAACCATTAATCAACAAGGATTATTTGTTTGTGCTCTACCTAAGAAGCAAAAATTTGTTTTGGCGACAAATATTGCTGAAAGCAACATCACCAAAAATGATGTTGAAAATTCAGATAATATGCAGTAGCTTCCTAAGGCTAAACAGAGGTTATTGAAGATGTGATTGATGTTGAAGAAGCTTGGTTTAGATGGGGTAATCAATATATGAGATTTTTGTTGAAATGGTTAGCCGAAACAACTAGTGAAAGTTCATGGACAGTGTAAGGAGAGCTGCAAAGTGCTGGTTGAGAAATTTATGTTGAAGTGAAGTTTTTCTTACTGGAACAAATTTTCCAAGCCTGGGAGAATGATGCAGAAGCTGTTATTTATTTTATAGTATTTTATTATTTCAATAAAATTGAGTCTTAGATATATTATGGATGACTAGGATTATTAAGTTTCTTTAGGGTTTAAATCTACGGCTAGATAAAACTTCACTTGCAAGAAAGCCTAGTAACTTTACTTGCAAGAAAGAAAGCTTATATAAATAAGTTGCAGGCTCTACAGCCATTATCATTATTATTATTATTATTATAATTATTCTTATTCTTATTCTTAATCTTATTCTTATTATTCTTATTATCTTCTTTGAATTAATATAAAGAAATTAGAGGTTTTTTCTAAACCCTAAGTTTTCCAGAGTTCCATCTTCTTTCATACTTGTTTGTTCAGCCCTATTCTTTCCATTGTTGCTGTTTTCTCCCATAAACCACTTCTGAATCATTATATTATTATATATTTCCATTATCTTTTTTTGTGGTTCCTATTGATGTTGGTTGCTTTAATTGAACTTAGATATTTTTGGTCATTGTCTATCATTTTTGCTAACAATGGAGGTGATGTACCTCGAACTTTTTGCCCATTTTATTTATTTGTCTAATATTTTGAAAAGGTAACCTGTGGCTGTGCAGCTGGAGTTGCTGCTGCTTTTAGAGCTCCAGTTGGGGGTGTATTATTTTCCTTGGAAGAGGTTACATCTTGGTAAATAGTTTTTGTTCTCAACTACTTTTTGAAGTATATGAACAAGTTTGTTTGTCCGAGGCTAATCTGTTTACATTTTTAATTAATTTTCCTGCATTCCCGTATGTATCTTAAGTTATGCAATTATTCTTTTGTTTTCATTCATGTGTAAATGCAGATATAGATTTGGATGCATATGTTTTTGCATGCATACATGCGTACAGATATTTAACTCAACCTTTACACTCATTTGAACTTTGCCTTTTGAAGGTGGAGGAGTCAACTAATGTGGCGTGTCTTTTTCACTTCTGCAATTGTGGCTGTTGTGGTACGTGCTGCAATGGGATGGTGTAAAAGTGGAAACTGTGGACATTTTGGCTCGGGTGGTTTCATAATATGGGATATATCAGGGTTAGGATCTGAACTTCCTTCAGCTCTTGCATCTTAACTATTCTTAAACTTTTTGCCTGGCTTTAGATTAACTGCTTCCAACATTTTTTCCTACTTTCTTCCTTTTCAGTGGTCAAGAAGACTACTCTTTTGAGGAATTATTACCGATGGCAGTTATTGGAGTCATTGGAGGTCTGCTAGGTACAGCCATTTGCTCTTATGATATTTATATATAAAAATAAAATCCAAAATACTGAACATAGGACTAGGGAAAGTATCAGAAGAGAATCATTAGTTGGAAGAAAATCACAATCTCAAATTCTCGACTATTCATTATGCAAAACCTCATTAAAGTTACAATAACAATGTTATCTACATATAAACATAAAATCCTAGTAAAATTAAAAATACCAGATATAACCCTAATTAAAAGTAGGCCCAAATTTCTCCATCAGTATTAGTCTTTGTTTTTCGTTCATGTTGTATATGTTACAATATCTTTTTTATTAATATTTATTGATTCTTTTATTGAGCCCAGGAGCTTTGTTTAACCAACTTACTATTTATGTAACTCGGTGGAGAAGAAATTATTTGCACAAGAAAGGGAATCGAGTCAAGGTGAGAATTCTATTATCTGTCGAAACTGCTTGAGTTCTCGATGAGCATGTCTAATATTTTAAGCCACTCCTTCCTACACTGGTCATCCAAAAAAATACCTTTGCAGATATATGAAGCATGCCTCATCTCCGTGATAACATCAGTTATATCTTTTGGACTACCACTTTTGAGAAAATGCAGTCCGTGTCCAGACTCTGATCCTGCCTCTGAAATTGAATGCCCAAGGGCTCCTGGAATGTATGGGAATTATGTAAATGTAAGATATGCTCATATAGTTACCTACTGTTTGTATCAACTTGACATGCATGGTATTCCATGTTTTCCTTACTGTTTAAATCATGATGCAGTTTCATTTGGTAAATGTTTTTCTCTATCCAGTTTGTACTTATTGGACTATAATGGTTGTGGTTTTTATCTGCTATTATATCAGCTAAAATCACTAAGAGTTTACTAAATGCAAGAATACAGGAACTGCATCTGGCTATACTTTAAATTTACTTTCTTACTTCTGAACCTTGAGCAACTTTTTTAACAGAGTATTTCAACTTTCCTGTTTTCTTACTCTTTTGTAGCTTTTGTTTATTCTAAAATATTTGTCTTCTGAGTGGATTTATCTCAGGAGCCATCATGCTGATGTAATTATGTGCGTATATTTATATATTTGTATGCATATAGATACATATTTATTCATACCGACATATGTATATTTTCAGATGAATAGTTATTTTGGAGAGAACAAAGTTTTTGTTTTCTAATTCCTGCCTTTTTTATTGAAGTTTTGATTGTTTTACATTTAGGTTATTTCTCCTCAATCTGATTTTATTTTATCTGCAGTTCTACTGCAGTAAGGAGAAGGAATACAATGATCTTGCGACTATCTTCTTCAATACTCAGGTTTCTCGAATCTTTTGAGATGCTTCCTTTCCTGTGAAATGCTATTGCCTTGCTTGTTTCTATTTTAACAGGTTTATTTTTGTCACAGGATGATGCCATCAGAAATTTGTTTAGTGCAAAAACAATTCATGAATTCAGCGCCCAAAGCTTGTTGGCATTTTTGGTAATGCTATGTGAACTTGTTGACCCTTTCCAAGTATACGGTTGATGTATTTTCAAAATTTAAACACTTGATGTGGTTATTGTTATGCATGACATTGTAAAGTTAGCATGACAGGGATGCATACCTGTTTTTCTTAAGCAAGAACCCTAGCCCAATTATCTTCCTACTCTAAATTTCTTAGAAAAGGAAATTTTAATGTAAAGTCTGGGTTGGAGGGACACAACATATTAGAAGGGAAACATCTTCCATTCTCCTGTTGAGTCTAGCTAAACAGTATGTCAATTAGAGATAAAAGGTGAAATAGAGGCAAACATGGTTAGATTTAAAGTACTTGGGATCATAGAATAGCGTATAATATGTCCAAGCTACTTGAGGTTATGGTGATTTGCTTTGCTTAGGCAATGTGCCTTTGTATCTCATATTGAAGAGGGAAAATTTCTAAACCCTTGAGATATTTATGTTGCCTTCATCACGCCGTTCCTAATTATGATTTTCTTCAAAAAAAAAAAGAATGCTTAAGAAGTTAATTAGATAGAATGAAGAAACAGAGCAGAATCGTTCCAGAAAATGGATGATTATTCAGAATATTTTATAATTTTCATATTATATCCTCCAAATGTATTTTTTACTGGTCACAATTTAAGCAGTTCAGGAACATACCAAATTTATTAGTTGAAAACTTGTAGGAGGTTTGTTTAATAGTAGTATTCATTATATTTATTTTAAATATTTATACAGCTGAAGAATAGGCTAATACATTTTCCCCTGAAAACAGTTCTTGGCCTGAATTTTCTTTCAATTCAAATGATTTCAGGTTATGTTTTATACCTTAGCAGTAATTACATTTGGTACTGCTGTTCCAGCTGGTCAGTTTGTTCCTGGAATAATGATAGGATCAACATATGGCCGTCTGGTTGGTATTTTTACAGTTAATCACTACAAGAAGCTCAATATTGAAGAGGGAACGTAAGTACATTGTTTCTTTTACTTCTATGGAATTTGAATAATCATATCTATATCGGTATTATGATTTCACTCACAATGTTTTATTAATATGCTTTTGGCATTTGGGTCCATGCAACCCCCTCCAAACTAAGCAAATAGGGCTGAAGTTTCCTAAAAAGCTGTAATTAGTCAAGTTAGATAAATATATATATACTTGTCATAAGAAAAGGGGGGGGGGGGTTTATACATAAACATGACAGAGAGATCTTAATTTAAATAAAGAATATGTCCCACTCGTGTTATGACCTGTTTTTGCAGTCAATGGTAATCATGTTTCTTAATTGCCTTTGTCTCTTTTGTTTAGTGATTCTTAAGAGTCCCACCTTTCTTTTTGCATACCATTCAATATCGTTGCTGAAGTGCTCTACAATTTGGTGTATTTGCAGATATGCACTTCTGGGAGCTGCTTCTTTTCTTGGTGGTTCCATGAGGATGACAGTTTCTCTGTGTGTCATCATGGTCGAAATCACAAATAACTTGAAACTTCTACCTCTTATTATGCTTGTTCTTCTTATATCGAAGGTATAAAGTTTATTGTTGATAACTTTATCAATTCTTGATTGACATGGTCTAAATGTCCTTGCACTTCTTCCCTCCCAGGCTGTTGGTGATGCTTTTAATGAAGGCTTATATGAAGAACAAGCACGACTGCGTGGTATTCCGTTGCTGGAATCAAGACCCAAGTATGAGATGCGGAAAATGACTGCCAAGGAAGCCTGCAGAAACCAGAAGGTTAGTTGATTGATCTGCTTTCACTGACAAGGATGCCATGGTTTTGTGTTGTTTTGGTATAAAAATAATCTCTAGTGTAGATACGAGCTGATAATCATGCAAGTGCTTAAAGCAAAGGACAACTTTTACTCCTAAGCTGCTCGCTTTTCTACATTTGTAGGTTCTCTCACTTCCGCGGGTTGTAAAGGTTGCAGATGTGGTCTCTATTTTGCAGAGCAACAAGCATAATGGCTTTCCCGTAAGCTTAGCTTTCACATAGTGTCTCTAGTTCAATGTTAGCAATTATGAAAACAGTATTTCATTGTTCACCTTACCTAGGTAATTGATCACACAAGAAATGGAGAAACACTTGTTATCGGACTTATGCTTCGGAGGTACAACAAATGACATTTTTTCGCTCCCAGAGGTTTTGCTCTTTATATTGTAGAGCAGAAGCATGCTTGGAAGAACTAACTGCTGCGCTTTGCTTATAATGCAGTCACCTACTGGTGCTTCTTCAATCTAAGATAGATTTCCAGCATAGTCCTTTGCCTTGTGATCCCAGAGGTGGACCCCAAGGGATTCGGTAAGTTGAAGTCTGCTATAAGTTTAATTCTATAGTTTCATTCTGGCTTTTTATTCAGTTCAGCTTAAGAGTAAATAGCTCCCTTTGTTTACAGGCACAATTTTAGTGAATTTGCTAAACCTGTTTCAAGTAAAGGAATATCAATAAATGATATTCATCTTAGTTCAGATGACCTAGAAATGTACATAGATCTTGCACCGTTTTTGAATCCCTCACCATATGTTGTACCGGAAGATATGTCATTAACAAAGGTGATTTCTTTTTTACAGTGTTGCTTTTAACAGATTATCATGTTTGTTACAGTATCTTTGTCTTTTACTTGTTAATGGTGACGGTATAGGTTTACAATATTTTCCGGCAACTAGGATTGAGACACATATTTGTTGTTCCCCGTGCATCTCGTATGATTGGTGTGATCACTAGAAAGGATTTGTTGATTGAAGAGGTACTTTTAGCTGCATCAGCTTTTTCTTAAGATTTTTAATTTGGACTCTACAGTAATTTGAACGTGTGATCTCTTATGTCACAGGAAACTGATTCAACTGCAATGGAGCTCCAATCAACTAGTGTAAGGTGTCTCTGCTGCCTTACTTTCTGTTTACAAAATTCTAATTGACTGAGAACGTATAAAGTATGTGGAAATTCTAATCTCAACTTGACACCTGTCTAACCTCACCAAACAGACTTTAAAGCTATATCGCGGACTCTCTTTCAAGTCACTAAGGTGGTTATGTGCAAATCTCAAGGGTGGAATGAGAACTATAATCTGCCTAACTAATAATGTAGTGTGCAAGTCCACGTGTAGGCACAACAGTAAAAATCATTCAGTTTTGGTTTTAAGGTAGTATGCTCCTATCTCCGAAAATGGCCTTTCGAATTTTCTTTCTCCTACATGTCAACTAAAGTGTAAGATAGGTCTCTTTGACTTAATAACTAGTAACATCTTCAGATGTTAAGGTGCGTCTGAACTTGACAATAGAAACTCTAATAGTATTCCTATGGCAAGCATATATTATCTTGGTGTGTTCATGTTCTCTCTTCTGTAAGTGTTTCATGGGCATAATCTCCACATCAATTATCTAACTTGTCTGAGGGACCGAGCAACCTTTTTAGCTCGGACAGTGTAGGGTGAGTAAATATATTTTAATTCTGTGATTACTACTTAATAATTAAAATTTATTTTATATGAATATAAATATAAATATTAATCTTTAATATCTAATATATTTTATTATCTTTGGCATTTTCAGTATTTGCCTTGATTTCTGTTTTATTTTTAGGTTTAATGGTAGAGGTCAGCGACATGAGAAAAGATTGTTGGTAGGAAATGCAGATGCAGAGCGCCCACTTCTGAATGGTCTTTTGATTCAGGATCATGATATTCAACATCATACGTCTACTACATAACATATTACGGTTCTTCTCCTAAGCTCAAATTCTCATTTTCTACATAAATTTTTTCGAACGTTTAGGTTAGATCCGATATACCACACTGACTGGAACGCTGTATCATATTATTAGAAAATGAAAAATGTATAATAGCTTTGATAGGCAAGTTGTATTTAACGGATTATCTCTTCAATTTCATATCGGATTTTGCAAGTTTAAGTTGCTCACTCGGGAAGCTTGGTGATGGAGTTACAAATGGTTAAATTTTGAGTTCACACAACGTGTAAAGGGTGTAAAAGACCGATCGATTGAGGGCGAAGACTTTTTTGTGTAGTCAAGAATTGGGGTCTCATGATCACTAGTCAATATGTTTTTCCTTTTCTTGCACGCCTTTTATAGTTCATGGTTTGATACTTTGGGGTCCAATTCGGATAGTGATGTTGAACCGTTCAAAACCATTATCAAATCGGAAATCAGGATTGTTTGAATTTATTTAAAAATCTGATTTAATCGGTGTTTTAGTAGTTTTATGAATTTTTGTTTTATGTTTCATACATTATTGAGTCCAATTTTATCTAATCCAATAATTCAACCAAAGAAAATTTAAATGAAAATGAAAAAAAAAAAATAGAACAAGGAATAAGAAGAGAGAATCTGCGCTGCTGAGAGAAACTTGATAAAACTATAAAAGACAAAACTTGATGAAACTTGATGGTTCTGAGAAAAATTCTACAAAGCAAACAGTGAAACTGAAAGATTTTGAATATATATCTCTATATATATGCAATATTGATGAAAGCAAATTTCAAAAAAAAAAAATAAAGATGAAGAAGAAAGTGATTAAAGAAATAAAGAAAAATGGAAGTGATGAGATTGAGAAGGTGGCTGATACGAGATCAAAGGCCCGACAAATGCGTTCCAAACTAAATGGGACCATCCAGGAGTTTGTTAGCAAGGCCTTAGATGCGTACACAAAAGAAAGGGAAAATCAAGATTTCAAATATTGGGAATTTTGGTCCAAGACACCAAATCTTGCAGCCAAAGCGCATTGGATCTCCGTTACGAGCATCAACGATTCAATTTCGGTAGGAGATGGATCACAAGCCCAAATTCTTGAGGGCAAGGCCCAATAAAAAGATTCCAAGCCCAATCAAGAAATCCACCCATACTTAGTTAAAAATCGTGCCAAATTGTCAAAGTGGCCCAAGTTGTAAAGTTTTATTTTATTTATTCATTTATTTATTTTACTTAGTTTAAATTTTTATATTCAGTCCAAGAGTCCCAAATAAAAGACCCTTGGCGAATTTCCATATTAAAATAATTAGGAGTTTTTTTAGTTTTAGTTTTAGTGTTCTAATTAAATTAGGAAAACATTTGAAAGGCCTATTTATATGGCTTGGCCACCACCCTACATGACATTACAATTACATTGAAAATTTCAGATTTGATTTGAGTGAAAATTCTCTTTGAGTTCTCCAAGAATTTTCTCTTGAGTTTTCTTTATAAGTTGTTTTAACAATCTTTTGATTGTGGGAGCCATCTTCAACCTTCTTCTTGCCATTGTTATTCTTTGGAGGGAGATTAGAGCCGTTTGAAGGAGTTGTGAGATCTTTCGGATTTCAAGGCTTCTTAGGACTTATCTTTTAATTTCTTCTGTCAATTCTTTCTTTATTTCGCTTGTCTTGAATCTTTATCTAATTTATTTTCTGCTTTTATTGTGTTTTCACCTTTTTCTATCTTAAGGAATCATTAAAAAAATCCCCAATTTCTAGGGTTCTTCCATACTCTTTTGGGTGAAATCAGTTGTCGAAATTTGGGAAAACTATCTTGGTGTTCAATTGGGCGTAATCGCAATCTCCTCTAGGGTTTCAAGATTCCTTATTAACACTTATTTCTATTCTCAATTTGATTCTTTCTTGTTTTGGGATTTTATTTGATCCGAAAATTTAAAATCTAATCTTTTAATTTTCTGCTTCGTTTGAGATCTAATTGTTTAGGGTTTTAGTAGGAGTTTCTCGTGACTTGGCAACTTGATCTTGGTCCGCGCGCAACCCCGTATCAGTGGCAGACGGCAGATAAAAAAACTAAGGGTGAGTTTGGATGGGCGATGCGTTTATCTGTGATTAGTGTAAAAACAACAGTGGCGGTGAGATTAGATACTGTAGCGTGAGACAAAAAGTAAACTAAACGCACTGCACCACGCCCAATCGCCCATCTAAACCCACTCTAAGGGAAGTTAAATATCCTAATATTTGGGTTATTGGGCCCAGTTAGATAAAAAGATGGATAATAAAGTATTGGGCTTGGTATGGGTTATTTTTAAAACTTCTAAATAAAATGAAAATTTAAAATTTATATATTATGTAATAAAAATAAATTTTGGTTGGATTGCCAGTCTAATCGATTTGAATTGGGAATAGTGGTATGGTGGATTTGACCACTAGTCCGGTTTAAAAGAGCATTGATGAAAAGCTTTTATTTGAGTTTCTTAAAAAGTTTTGGTTTTTATTTTATTATTTTGAAAGGTTTAACTTTTATGTGAGTATCTGCTAAAAGGTGTAGTTTTAATTTAAGCAGTTAATCTTAATAAATTATTAGGAAAATAGAATTGATATTACGTGTAGAAAAATAAATTAACAATTTGATAAAGATATTGTAAGGTCAATTATTGTATAGAAGATTGATTTATATGTTTTCTAAGTGTCTCCTATAGGTATTGTAAATTTGCTTTTAGTTGAAGGCATGAGTTTCCTTGATTTATCTATAGTTAATTTTGGTTAGGACTTTGGTTCTCCTGCTTTCAACTAAAAATGAAAAACATATTGATAGTTTTGAAGGAACATAGAAAGAGATGGATGATAGGAGATGTTATAAAAATTAGGCTTCTATGAAGAGAGTACAGAGATTTGAGTAGGGGTGTGCATTCGGTTAATCGACCCGAAATAGCTATAACCGAATTAACCGACCTTCCAAAATTTTTAACCGTTAACCGAACCGAATTTTTTAAAAAATTAATCAACAAAATTTTTCGGTTAATTAGGTTGGTTAACCAAATTAACCAAAATTGTATGGTTTTTATTTTTGGTTAAAATTAACCAATTAACGAATTAATCGAATTACCCGAATTACCCGAATTGAATCACTACATAATTAAAAATATTACATAAGTCTTTGAATCACTACATAATTAAAAACATTACATAATTATTGAAATTAACACATAGTTGAAATGTAAGTCTTTAATATTCTCCATTTATATCCATTTCTTCTCTCCAAAAAATCTCCATTTGCGTTAAACCTAAAAAAAAAAAACATGTGTAATTGGGTAGATACTAAGAGTTAGACTTTAGTTTTATTTTTATTGGGTTGGTAATTGGGTAGACTTTAGTTTTAGTTTTATTGGGTTGGGTAATTGGGTAGACTTTAGTTTTAGTTTTATTGGGTTGGGTAATTGGGTTGGGTAATTGAGTTGGGTTGGATAATTTTATTTATTAATTTTTTCGGTTAACCAAAATAATTCGGTTAACCGACCGGTTTCGAACCGAATTAACTGTTAACCGAAAAATCATAAAAAAATTAACCGACCCTCGACCGAAAAAATTCGATTAACCGACCGATAAACCAAATTCAGTCGGTTAACCGGATTTTTTCAGTTTTACCCGAATTATGCACACCCCTAAATTTGAGTGAGACATAATCTCACCTAATATGCAGCCCTGATTGATCAGGATGGTTGAGCTTGATTGGATGATTGATTTGGAAATTTTGTTAATAGTAGTTTGGTAGCATCAATCTTTGCAAAAGTACTCGTTGTTGGAGTTACCATACAACTATTTAAGGATTAGTATCCAAATTTTATTAAGTGTCAAATTTTAAGCATTAAATTTTATTATAAAACTAATTCCATTTATTAATAAATTAAATCGATTTGAAACAAATTGTGTTATTATGTGATGAAATCTAAGATTATAACTTTTTTCTAAGAAAATACTATTATTAATAAGAATTATTAACAATAATAATATAAAGATAAGATACATATAATAAAAATGATAAATAAATCACTACAAAATAATGCACAAATTCCATGTCTATAAAGTAACATAAAAAAAATGACAAATTGACAGTGACTGTAATACTAGAATAATTTAGAAACAAACCAGATATGCATCAACTTGATCGAGTCGCTAAAATTTTCATTCTAGCCTCGTCATCATCAAATCAACCTGATGATAAACACCAATCAACCAAGAAAAAACTACCAAAAGCCCCAAGAGACTTACCGCACCATTTACATGTTGGATCTAGTGTCCTTAGTGTAGTATATTAGTTTGTAAACTTGTAATTTTTTTTTCGAACAGATTTGTTAATAAAAGAATTTCATTAATTACATTAATATACTTTGTATAATTGTCCTCAAATAGTTTTTTCACACAAAACAAAATGGAAGCAAATGTTGCTCATTGGTTGTCTAAATGTTTAACTAATACTAAGTGATATTATGTGGCCAGGTCGTAGTACAGAAAGATAACTTGTATTAGTAGATGAACCTAAAAATGTTCTTAGTCTAATCGAAAATGAAAAAAAAACAAATTAAAAGACTAATATGTCGTATATCAAGTCCAATTAGGGAGATGCCTTATCTTGGGCATTGGAGCGGATGACTCTCAAAAGATAGAGACATAGATGTGACTGACTGGATGGCGAACTATGTATGCATGACTTGTAAACTTTGATGTAAGTGAAAGCTTGAGTTCAAATAAATAAGGAACTGAAAGCTGGTGCATTGGGTCTCTTAGGTGTAGTGACTTAACTGTAGAAACTCAACCTCATACTCAGCCATGGATCTGTTCTTAAAGTTTTGTCTCTATGTATCAATATCTATAGTATTCTGAATCTATAGTCTCACAGCATGTCTTTCAAAGTCTATAGTATTCACAATATAGTTTTCAGAATCTAAACTATACAATAGTCTAATATCAAATTTTAACAGAGAAGAGGCACTTATCTAGGCCAGCTTCAAAGTCTCGGTATTTTTCAAAACAAAATCAAATATAAAATCTTAACTAAGTATGGATGTTCCCCAAAATACCCTTTTTAAGTATATGTATGCATTTCAAAGTTTTTGTCACAGTCTGAGTTTTTGAATCGGGCTCTGATACCACTAAATGTAACCCCCTAGACTCGACCCAAACGTCATGGCCAAATCTTGAAGATTACATTGGCCATGACAATGGCCCAATAAAATATTTTAGAGATTATTCTCAAAAAAATCATTTTCCAAAAACTGAAGGTTGTGATATTTAATTGTGTTTAGAAATCCGATCTTATGTTTAAAATAAAAATGTCAAGATTCAACTAAAAAATTTCAGTGGAAAATGTCATTTTGAAAATCATAAGTTTGACATTGATACATTGGAAATCATCGATTTTGCAAACATGTTGTGATGGGTTTTGA
The DNA here is from genome assembly GCF_025698545.1 of Gossypium raimondii. Lineage (NCBI taxonomy): Eukaryota > Viridiplantae > Streptophyta > Magnoliopsida > Malvales > Malvaceae > Gossypium > Gossypium raimondii. The sequence continues at coordinate 34,551,457 of NC_068574.1, read as the reverse complement.
AAATCGAGTATTGAGTTTAAAATCCTTACTTTGGAGTCTAATAAATTTTATTACAAAAATAATATGTTGTTTTAGTTTTATTTCTTCAAATTTTTTAAATCATAATTTAACATAACAAATTATGTAGAAACAACCCCAAAATATTATCCAAAGTTCCTAAATCAAAATCCAAACCAAAGTCCCAAAATTAAAGTCCATATAGCATGAACACAAAGAAAAATGTCCAATACTACTACTTACAAAGTTTTTTGAAAAATAACCAAGAGTACTTCCATAGGCAAGCCAATCCTAGCCTTGATTATCTAAAAATCAAAGTTTGAGGGGGTGAGCTTAATAAGCTCAGTGTAGGTCTCAAATAACAATTATTTCATAAAATAATTCATCACGGCATCATATTAATCAGTCCATAACATATATATAAATTACTCAATTATAAAATCAGATATGGCAGATTGTGTAGTGACGAAATCAATGCAACATTTTTAAGAATATAGTACAGACATTAGAAATTAAATCCTACCCAACACCGCTACATACAGTAAAGAGTTCCCCAGAACTCATCCAACCAATAACATACCCAAATGTGGTCGAACAACTAGATATTGCAAATTTATTGCTAGATACAGAATATTGTGGACAAGCCACTAGAAATGCAGATCTACTGCCAGATACTTCCTTCGTACAATTTTCCCACCCCATGCATGTGTTATGGCAACAGGACAAATTTTTCAGTAGGATGCTTTACATGCGAATCAAATTATCAGAGTATGACATGCTTAACATGCGAATCAGATCTCATATTTTTACACATAATTTCTCAATAGTATGCTTTATCAAGCAAATCAGAACATTATCCTCAATGCATGTATAGATATGAGTCAAGAATGCAAGAACATTTATATATACATAAAATGATGTATTAAAAAAAATTTATCAGGCTTGGAGCTAAAATTTTAGTACTTTAATTGCGGTGGGTGGACTTCCGTGCATTGTATTTGTAACACATTTTCCTCTTCAATGATTGGAGTGGCACATCCTCTTATTCATCATTGGATTTGGTGATTTCATCAATAATCTGATTGATCTCACGATAATGTTAAGTTATAGGTTCAGTAAAGGGAGGTGGAACAGCTGCAATGTTGTCTATTGGTGGTGCAGGTGTGGGATTTTCTTCTTCTTCTTCACAATCAAGTACAATACTGATTGATTCTGTTTTCTCTGTTTCTTCCTTTTGTTCTTTGGTTTCTTTCTCGACAATGGTAGGGTCCATGGGAACTGGGTCTGCCTCAGCTGGCTGGGCTTCACTAACCCCTTCTACTACAGCTACCTGCAATTCCTTAGGAAAGTCAAGAAATGCAGGCATTAGCTTGGTGAAATTCTTTTGAAGGGAACTTTTCAGAGAAACATCCCTTCTCTCCATATAAGCCTAGTAAAGAGCCAGTTTGTCTTGCACCTTTTCCTAATTCGTAGCAAACTAAAGTTGCTGAGTCTAAAAAATATTATTTTGTCTCAGCAACTTCACCAAGGAACTGAGCACTTGTTGCTCAAATAAACTGTTAGAAGTGGAAGTGGTTGTAGTGGAAAATGTTGGCGTAAAGGTTGTTGAGGCTGATCCAGGAGGTTGTTGTCGTGGCAAATCCTTCCCAGAAATCTTTGCAACAATTAATCTTGTAATGGCCCTTTTATTTGGGACAACATCCTTATTGGCTTGGATTGAGACATTAAGACACTAGCTAAGCATGGTGATTAAAGAAAGAAAGTTTAGACTCTCGGTATTCTTTTGTGTGCACCTGTGGACTTCATTGAATATAATCTTACCTATATTAATCTTCCTACCCTGGATGATGGAGTGGAGCATCAACATCTGCTTCTTAGAAATTGTTGAGTTATGGGTAGAATGAGTAGGTCAATTTTCAGGAAGTGATACCAAACTCTGCACTTGGGCTTGAAAGATGCCCTTTCTACGGTGTAACAATCTTGCCTCGAGACTGTCCATTTAGTTCCTGCCACACATAGGTCTTGAAGAACCTAAGTTAATCCATCATTAGTGATGGTTTCAGCAAACTCAGTATGCTTATCTTGGATATCAGAAATACCATACTGACCATTAACTGTGTCTTTATCAAATAAGACTGAGACTCCTCGCACATATATAAAAGCATCATTTGCGGAAGTAAGGTGAGCATAGAAGTCACGAACAATCTTGGTCAACACATCCTCCGGATGAAACCAAAAAATTTCCCATCCATGTTGCTCAAAAATTGAAGAAATGGAAGCATCATATCCCATGAAAGACTCGTCTTTAGAAAGGAAGCCTTTTTCTAAATAAAAGGGTCGCTTGGAGATGTTGTTCTGGTCTGCTCTTTTGTCACAACGTTAAAGAAAGTGGGAGGTGGCATAGCAGATGATTGAGGTGTAGATCATCTAACCATTGTGGAAAGTTAAGGTAAAAATCAGTGTAGAAAAGAAAGAAGAAAATTGGCATTTTTTGAAAAAAACACAAATAAGTGTAGAGAGAAAGCAAATTTAAGGTAACTATAAAAGAATTGAAGAGGTTAGGGTAAGATAAAAAACTGCAATGTAAGGAGTAGATGGGGTATGACGTGGGTGATGGGAGGCCGATTATTATGGCTTGACTTTGGTGTGATGGAAATTTGGAGGGAAAGTGAAAAGTTAAAGGCCTAAATATTTGGGAAACAAATTCCCAATTGGCCAACGGGTATCATACGGCCCAACCTCACTATTTCTGTTTATGAAAATAAAAATACTTGTAATACAAGGAAACAAAATTTATTAAACAAAATAAATAAAATAACTAAGGGGGAGTTAAAATCAACAAGAATAAAATGAAGAAGAATTATCGAAATGTTAAAGTTAAACACCTCGGAGGTCGATGGATTGCTTGTCTCGATCCACATGATCACCCCAGTAATGCTTCAAGCATTGCCCATTAAATTTGAATGTGACCACCATTTTCGTATCTTTGACATCAACAGTTCCATGAGGATAGACTTGAGCTACTTCAAAGGGATCTAACGAGCGAGATTTTAATTTACCAAGGAACAATTTGAGCCTAGAGTTGAACAACAACACCTGTTGTCCTGGTCCAAATTGACTTGGCATAATCCTCTTATCATGCCACCGCTTGGTCTTCTCCTTGTACAGTTTAGCATTCTCATATGCTTGTGCTTGAAATTCTTCCATTTCATTCATCTCTAACAACCTGTTATGGCCAGCAGCGATCCAATCTATATTTAGCTTTTTAGTAGCCTAGAATGCTTTATGCACTAGCTCAACAGGTAAGTGACATGGCTTCCCAAAAACAAGCTTAAAAGGTGACATCCCTAATGGCGTTTTAATTGCAGTATGATAAGCCCACAAAACTTCATCAAATCTGGAGGACCAATCCTTTCGAGTCGGGTTCACCACTTTTTCCAGAATTTGTTTGATTTATCTGTTAGAAATCTCCGCTTGTCTATTTATTTGGGGATGATATGTCGTGGTAATCTTATGTTTCACCCCATACTTGTGCAAAGCATTAGAAACTAATTTGCAATCAAAATAAGAACCTTCATCACTAATAATGGCTCAAGGTGTACCAAATCTTGGGAAAATGTTCTTGTGTAAAAACTTCAGCACTGACTTGGCATCATTCGTAGGGAGGGGTTTCGCTTCGACCCACTTAGAGACGTAGTCCACTGCCACGAGTATATAGAGATTGCCAAATGATGGTAGAAACTAACCCATAAAGTCGATTCCCCAAACATCAAACAATTTAATTTACAAAATATTTTGCAACGATATTTCATGTCTCTTAGATAAATTACCTATCCTCTGACAACAATTACATGACTTGTAAAATTCCTGGGCATCGTTGAATAAACTTAGCCAATAAAAATCGGGTTGGAGTACCTTGGAAGCAGTTCTCATTCCTCCAAAGTATCCTTCGTAAGGTGCTGAGTGACAATGTTGTAGGATGCTATGTACTTTGTCATCAGGGGCACACTTCCTAATTATCCAATCAGCACATTACTTGAACAAGAAAGGTTCATCCCAATAATAATGCTTGGCATCATAAAGGAACTTCCATTTTCTTTGGCTATTGAGATCAGGCGGAAGCAACCCACTTACTAAGAAGTTTGCTATATTGGTGTACCAAGGTAATGCCGTGGCAACCAACAGTTGCTCGTCTGGGAAATATTCCTTAATAAGTTGAACATTGCCATTTTCATTCCTAGCTTCTAACCTCGATAGGTGATTAGCCACTTGATTTTCAATCCCCTTTCATCTCAAATTTCTAAATAAAACTCTTGCAGCAAAAGTATCCATCGAAGTAATCTTTGTTTTGCATTTTTCTTGGTCACCAAATATTTATTTGCAGAGTGATCCGTGTAGATCGTGACTTTGGTACCAACTAGATAAGATCAAAATTTATCGAATACAAAAACCACAGCCAATAACTCTGTTTTAGTGGTGGTGTAGTTAAGCTGCACATCTGTCAAGGTCCTGCTCGTATAATAAATTGCATGAAATACCTTGTTTTTCCTTTGACCCAACACTTTTCCCATGGAATAATCGTTGGCGTCACACATAAGTTCGAAGGGTAGTATCCATCCGGTACTATTACAATCAATACTGATACCAACCTTTTCTTCCATTCCTCGAAAGCAATCAAACAAGGTTTATAAAATTGAAAGGTCTATTTTACTTTAGCAAGGCGCATAACGGTTTAGATATCTTCAAAAAATCCTTAATAAATTTTCTATAAAATCCCGTATGACCTGGAAAACTTCTACTACCCTTGACACTGGTCGGAGGCATCAATTTTTCTATCACCTTAATTTTTACTTTGTCAACTTCAATCACTTGCTGCGATATCTTATGACCTGGCATAATACCTTCAGGAACCATGAAGTGGTATTTCTCCCAATTTAAAACAAGATTTGTTTCTTCACAATGGCACAAAATCACTTCCAGATTTTTTAAGCAATCCTCAAAATCATTGCCAAACATAGAGAAATCATCCATGAAAGCTTTAAGAAATCTACCATGTCTAAGAATATCGCCATCATGCAACGCTAAAATGTTACTGGGGCATTACACAACTATGGACAAGTGAAAGTGGGCTTCTCTTTGTCATTAAGAGCTATAGTAGTTTGGTTATACCCTGAGTAACCATCCAAGAAGCAGTAGAATGCTTTTCCAACCAATCTGTCCAACATTTGGCCGATGAAAGGTAGGGGGAAATGGTCCTTCCGAGTTGTCTTATTGAGCTTACGGTAATCCATGCATACTCTCTATCTCGAGACAGTGCGAGTTGGAATAAGCTCATGTTATTGTTGCTAACCACCATGACACCTCTTTTCTTGGGTACACATTGGACAGAGCTCACCTACGAGCTATCGAAGATCGGGTAAATAATATCAGCATCTAGCCACTTCATAATCTCTTTTTTAACAACTTCCTTCATGATTAGATTCAACCTCCTCTGCTATTCAATAGAATTGCTATGACAATCCTCCAGTAAAATTTTATGTATACAGATAACAGGGTTGATTCCCTTGATGTCGGCAATTGTGCATCCCAATGCCTTCTTAGATCATCGGAGTACTTCTAAGAACCTCACCTTTTGATTGGGTGTTAACTTTGCAGAAATAACTATTACAAAGTGTTTTTTCTCCCAAATAAACATATTTTAAATGTTTCGGCAAAGGCTTCAACTCCAGTGCTGGAGGTTCCTCTATAGAATGTTTAAGAGGCTTGAAAGAGCGGTCAGATAAATCCAAGGATTCAAACTTCTTCCCTAGTCTATCCACAAGCTGCTTGGCTTCTGCAAGTTCACTAAGGTCCTTAAAAATTATTGCATTACTTTGCTCAACCGAGTCTTTATTGTTATCAGAATTGTTGTGGAAAAATCTTGTGAACTCTTCCTTCACTGTTGTTTCTATCAAGTCAATGGCGTGGCATTCTTCATTCTCATAAGCATATTTGAAGGCATTGAATACATTGAATGTAATCTGGTGTTCATTTACCCTTATGATCAGTTCACTTTTCTATACAACAATTAAAGTCCTACCTGTGACAAGAAAATGTCTTCTAAGAATAATTGACACATCTTTGTTAGCTTCATATTCTAAAATAAGGAAATCTGTCAAAAAAAGAACTTATCTGCTCTTACCAGTATATTATCAATTTTACCTTCTGAATGTGCGTAGGATCGATCAGCCAATTGCAATGTAATCGTAGGTCTTGTTGTCCTAATTTCCAGCTTCCTGAAAATATACATAGGTATTATATTTATACTAGCTCCTAAATCACATAATGCCTTACCAACATACAGATTTCCTATTGAGCAAGGGACATTGAAACTCCCTGGGCCCTTCAACTTTGAAGGTAACTTATTCGTCAACATCGCTGTGCACCCTTCAGTGAGAGCAACAGTCTCAAATTCTCCCAATCTATGCTTCTTTGACAGTATATCTTTCATAAATTTTACATAATTGGGCATCTACTCCAAAGCTTCAACCAGTGGTATGTTGATGTGAAGCTGTTTAAGGATATCTAGAAATCTTTTGAACTGAGCCTCTTGTTTACAATTGTGAAATCGTTGAGGAAATGTAGGAGGTGGACGTCCCTCAGGTTGCTAATATTGTTTTTCTGTGGCATTTTTATCAGTAAGATGATCTGATTCTGGTGCAACAATATTTTGTTTAGCCTTTATAGACACATTGTGATTTTTAGATGGCTCTAGGATCTTTACATGGTTGTTATTCGAGTTATCCTCTCCTGCCATGGCATCGTGAGCAACGTCATCAAACTGAGTTCCGCTTCTAAGAGTGATGGCCTTACACTGTTCCTTCCCTTGTGATCTCGAATTCTCGGTGTCACATGGTAATGCTCCTTGTGGTCTTGAACTCAAAGCATTTGCTATCTGCCCCACTTGATTCTCAAGAGCTCGAAGGGATGTAGCTTAACTCTGAATTATGGCATCATTCTTGGCCATATATTCTTTCAACAAAGCTTCAATAGATGATGATGATGATGATGATGATGATGATAATGAAGTCGATGTCTGACCTTGCTGGACATTTTCCCTCGGTATAGGTTAAGTATAACCAGACGGTGCACTGATGGCATTCAATCTTGCAGCATTGTTAAAATTCCCCACACCTTAATTATTCCAACAGAAGTTTAGATGTTGCTTCTACCCTGGATAATTCGTGTTGGAATAGGTGTTATTATTACGGTTGAAATTATCTATGTAATAGACAGATGCTGGATTTGATGGGCATTTGTCAAACACATGGTCTTCACCACAATAAACACATACTAGCTGGACTACTTTCATCTCTTAAACTGCAGTTGGCCTCTTCATTTTCTTAATTAGATTAGTTAAATATGATACCTGAGCAGTCATTGAAGTGATTGCATGAAGCTCTATGGCACCAGCAGCTCTCTTGCCAGTCCCAACTTGCATGGTAGGATATTGATAATCATTGTTGGCAATCTGTTCCAAAATCTCATATGCTTCATTTTAAGATTTATCCAACAAAGTACCATTAGAAGAAGCATCAACTACCATCCTTGTATGTGCATTCAACCCATTATAAAACATCTCCATCTGAGTCCAGTGTTGAAACCCATGCATCAGACATTTTCGCAGTAATTCTTTAAATCTTTCCCAAGCTTCGTATATTGTTTCATCCTCTAATTTCCAAAAAGACACGATGTCATTTCTAGGCTTGGCATTCATGTTTGGTGGATTATACCGTAGCAAAAACCTCTGGCAAAGATCATTCCATGATGCCACTATCCCTGACGGCAAAGCATTCAGCCATGCTCTTGCATGATCTCTCAAAGAATATGTAAACAATTTAAGCCGCAAGGTGTCTTCAAGAACACCCTGTTGTCAAAATAAGTCACAAACCTATAGAAAAATTCTTAAGTGCAGTCTTGGATCCTCAGTTGGTGACCCACTAAACTATCTAATAGTTTGCAGCATCTGGAACATTATTAGTTTCAATTCAAATTGCTGAGCTTGTATGTGTTGTCTAACTATCCCTGGATTCAAGTCATACAAAATTGGAACAACATGCTCACAAATTGGCCTATCTCAATCATCTATCACACGATGAATAGGAAGATCAACATCTTGACCATTTAGATTTAATGGATCATTCATGTAACACCCTTAACCTGTCATCATCATTGGATTAGGGTTACGGAGAATTATCGTACAATCAAAACAATAATTTCATTTAATGATAATTATGTAAAACTCATTATAAACTTAGCAAACATATACCTTTGGGCCTTAAAATGGGCCTTCGAGACCCTAAAAATAGTTCAAAAACAATTCAGGACTAATTTGAAACAATTAAAAAAATTTGGGAAAAAGTTAAAAACTTTGAAAACAGGGGTCACACGGCCGTGTGACATAGCCCAGACTATGTGGTGTTTGAACAAAGGGACACACAGCCATGTCCCAGCCCGTGTCTTAAACCGTGTAACTCACTGATTTAGGTCACACGATCGTGTCGCAAACCGTGTGCTAGACCGTGTAACTCTTTGACTTGCGACACACAACCATGTCGCAGGCCGTGTGCTAGACCATGTAACTCACTGACTTGAAATAATAAGTGATACACGACCATGTAGCTAGGCTATGTGTGCCATATGGTCGTGTGCTCCATAATTTGATCCTAAACATGCTATTTTAATACCAAAATTTACCCAATCATCCACTCCATTTATGCATACATTCTATAGACCAAAACACCTTTCAAATACACATAAACATACCAATTCAATCAACCTATTTCACCTAACTAATATGTCATTCAAAAGCACCACATTTGTACAAAAACAACTTTAATCAAAACAATGTTATAATGCCACATCTTAAACACAAAAACATGGTCAAATAAGCTACCTAATGACATCAATTGTCAAACCATTCACCTTTCATTTAAACATACTAAAATGACCATAATCATGTGGATTTAATATATATACAAGCAACCACACCATATATTATAAAATACCTAAAAATTAACTCAAGGGCATAAACTTTGTTAGAACATTATAAGTCCACACAAATAAAGTGAATACATAAAAGACATACTCATACCAAAATGTTCATTAACATACTCAAAGACATTCATTATAAAAAGGTCCTATACATGCCATTTATAAACATGGCTAAAATAACTCAAAAACTATCGAAATGATTTTTGGATAGTGTGATAGATCTCTGACAAGCTTCCAATCGATCGAGCTTTTGATAATCTATGAAACAAAGGAAAATAACTACGTCAGCAACTAGTGCTTAGTAAGCTCGTATAAACTCAAACATAACTTACCATTCTTAAGCTCAATTTATAAATTATACATAACATCATTACCATGTTCATAAGCTTAAAAAAATCTTATATAAGCACCACTAAACTTACAAGTTAGTTAGTTCATACATGATACACATAAGTTCAAGCATATCATAAGTAGATTTTCATAAACACATCATTTATCACATTAACCTTTTCATAAGATTATGAACCATTATCCAATTCTATGCATACCTTGCCATTAACCTTTTCTTACCTGTTGAACCATCTAGAATTACATTGGGCACTCAGGACTGCTCACACATAGTGTGCCTTTCCATATAATCGTAACCTTTTCTTTTCAACATTGCTCACACGAGTTGTGAAATGAGCTTGCTCACACGAGTTGTGGGTCGAAATGTTAGCTACACGATACTGCTTACACAAGCTGTGGTGAATCCGCAACAAATGCAGGACCCCAGCCATCAGTAGGAGATTCAAGACCAACAGCTAAAACATGAAATCCCTAATGACATGTCATTCGTATCCTATCCTAAGAATTCTTAAGGTTCAAATGGGATTATTTATCCGTCAATTACTCAAAACATCAATCTATTCATATATTCAAGGCAATTTATAACAAATATAATATAACAGATAATCAATCAACTATCATTAATAAGATTATAATTTTTATACGAACTTACCCCGATAACTATAGTCGTAAAAGTAGAGTTGGAGATTAATCCAAAACTTTCGCCATTCCTCGATTTAAGTCTGATTGTTGTTTATCTTGATCTAAATAGATAGTTTCATTCAACTAACCTCAAGTCTTCAATTCAACCAATAATTCATATTAATGTAAAATTACAAAATTACCCCTAATATTTTAACTTTTATACAACTTAGTCCTTAAGCCCATAACTTGAAAATTCACCATTTTCCTAACCCAAAACATGCTATCCGATTCTTCCGTATACCTATATCAATCCAAATTTTTACTCATTTGACTCAAAATTCATGGAATTTACCATTTAAACAATTTAATCCCTAAGCCCTAAATTCACTTAACAAATCATGTTAATTTAATAATAAAAATTAATAATATAAAAACTAACATAAAAAATCAAATTCATTCATTTCAAGTCCCTCAACCTTTAACAAATTTGCAAATTAACCCTTGGGCTAGGTAGATTAATCTAAAACGAGCTTGAAAACATAAAAATCACTAAAAACAAGTCACAAAATCTTACCATGCAATGCTCCTATGTTGGCCGAACCTTAAAGCCATAAACATGGTGTTTTATTTCTTCAATTTCAGTGAAAGAGAAGAATTTTAGGAAGATGAAACTATTTGCTTAATTTAGTTTAAGATTTGTTTATTAATTACTAATTTACCCTTAGTTTATTAGTTTACAAAATGATGAAAATAAACCCATAAATGTCCATTAACTTTTCATATAGTATAAATATCATCTAAGTCCTTTAATTTTCATTTCAAAAGCCATTTAATCCATTTAAATATTAAAGACCAACTTTTTCATATTTCACAATTTGGTCCATTTTACCTAATTAACCATTTAATCTTCAAAATTTCTTAACAAAAATTTAATACTACCTTAAATTAACATTATAAACATTAAATAAATATTAAAATAATAACTCACTTGTCAGAGTCGTGGTCTTAAAACCACTGTTTCCAACACCACTGAAATTGGGCTATTACAATTCAAACCAGGATAATTCTCGTCCCCTGCCATGTTACACACTGCTCTTCTCCTTCGTCGCAAAGTTCTCTCGATGTCTAGGTCAAAAGGATACTCTTCATTAGTAGGAATGCCTCTATTCATGCACTGATAACAAACCTATAGAAATTAAATACAACTAAATTAAATAAAACTAGTGGAATTAGTAAAATAACCAAACCAAATTTCACCAAATTGTCGATCCCCGAAAATAGCACCAAAAACTTGTCGCATGTGAATATGATACGCGAATTGTGCAAGTATACATGTCGGATGAAGTAATAAAGTGATAAGTGAGATCATCTCCACAAGGATCGGTTAGGTATAAATTGGTCAAGTTATTATAAAGAAGTGTTATATGTTATAGCAAAAACAATAACAAAAATGCATAGATAAATAAGGAATATTGATTTATGTAATATGTGAAATCTAACAAATAAATGAAATTTCTATGGCAAGACAAGAATAAGAATGCAATAGAAATTAAGAGAATGATTACGTGAATAATATGTAAACAAGTAACAACTAAGGATGTGAAAATAGAGATGCTACAACAATGGTTTAAGGATCTACGATGTTGATTTGTAAGGCTGGGATTACCAAGAATCTACCCTCGTTAAACAATAATGCCTCGGCAAGTTTAATCTTATTCTACTGCACGAAACAATTCTACTGTTGTCTACTTCTTTTGAGAGTTAAGCCTTGAGTTACCTCACCTAGGGCACTATATGTCTATAAGCTTTGAGCTTGATTCCTACTATTGTTCTTCTCCTTTCAGTACAGAATGCTACCCTATATCTAGAGTCTACTACGAGTATCCTTTCAAGTACTCGCTCATATCATTCAATTTCAATCTAACTAACCTAACCTTGTCAGAATTAGATTAATTTTATAAACCTGCTGTATATTCACCTATGTCTAGAGATTACACGCATGCTTTTCATAAATATCATTGAATGAAACAATAAATTAAAACTGATCTAAGTCGTGGTCAATAATGGAAATAAAAGTTTCATCAAGTAATCTCAACCCTATGAGATTTAGCTTATGGGTTGGTGAATAAAATCCAGATTCAAGATAACATTCAACATTGTTTCCTTAAATCAGATTACGGAATAGGAAATATAGAATTAAAGGTGGAACTAAGGAAGATAGCTTTCACTTGTCCAGGCCACAATTCTGGCTATGAAATATCTTCCGGTGACTAAGAAACTGCCTTAGTTCTCCCCTTCGAGTCTCTACTCTAGTGCAACTGCTACCCTCTATTTTCATCTAAGGGATTTCTCTTCCAAATTGCCTTTTACCTGTCTACTCCCTTTTCAGTTTTTCTTTTTGTGTTTTATATCTCTCTCTTTAGTGTAGGCCCATCATCCTATGATCCCATGATCCCATGGTCTCATAAATTTTTCCTCTTTTCCCTTTTTTTAGGTTGATTTTTCTGGTACACGTACAGTAGGGTTCATAATGGTTAAGTGTTGACTAGGTCTCCTCCTTGTATTGCCACACATTCGTTTTGGCAAACTATCCAACCTTTTGCCATGACAAACCTTCACTCATTTACTTCTTTTCCTCATTCTACACCTGCCATTTAACAAACAAATCCTTCTCGCAAATAATTAGAAGTAACATGTAATAACATTTAAGCACAATCTAAACCTTTTAATGCAATTTCCTAAAAACACTAATGGAAAATCCTAAAATGCAACTAAACTTACCTTAGTACAAGCAATTAACCAATTCTAAAGGCATAGAATATAACTATTTTCAAGAGTTATCAATAAGACTAGTGAAAGTGTTACAAAAGTGTTCTCACTTATACCTAAGGTGTTCAAACCAAGACATGACACGTTTGGAACATTGGTCTTTATATTAAAGGTTTGTGTTGGGTAGGAAGTATTCATGGTAGGCACAATAGAAGGAGTGGAAATTGGAGAAAAAATTATAGCAGATTTTAGGGTAAAGGTTGCTTTTGTGGTAGGATTCATAGCCTTTTACTCGAGTCTCTAGAGACTACACCAAATGTTTTAGTCTTTTATGATGTAGGATAGACTTTAAGGTTGATAAGCTAATTTTTTAGAAGGCACCATGGTGGAAGAAGGATTTACAAGAAGAAAGTTAGCTAAGAGGCGTTGAAATGTGGATTTCAAGATGCTTTCCTAAGCTTAAGTTGTAACAGTCCACCTGACGTAGTCTTGTTGATGATTTGTATAGGCTAAAAGTTAAGATAAGCTTTAAGCTATGGAATGGCCGAGTTTTGTTCTATCCGCCAATTTTTTTCGTGGATTATTTTTTGCGCCATGGTTGATGGATTGTTGGATTAATCTGGTAACCTTGTGATGATTTTAGCTGAAAGTATTTGCCTTTGGCAAAGTATAAGTTTGAGGTTTTTATGTCCTAGTGTGGTTGTTGGGAGGAACCCACCAATAAGTGTTTTCTCTAAGTTAAGTTTTGTGAGATAGATTCCTCTATTTGTATCCTCTAGTAGAGAATTGTAGGAGTGTAAACCTTTTAGTTTCTGTTAAACACGTGTGATTATTGTTCTGTTTTAGTTGAGTTCTTTCTAGGATCCAATTAGAAATTAACCAAATTTTTATGATTTTTTATGATATAATATTCCTAGATTGATTATTTTGGCCACAAAATAGAATAAGTTAACTTTTCATGTTAGCCACGTGTTAGTTTTAAGACAGCTGAAAGATATATACATATTGGTGGGACTTTTATTTTGAGGGTTCTTCTTCCCTTTTCTCTTGCTCGATTATATTCTAGTATCCTGCTTTAGAAGAGTTCTATATTGGAGAGGAATCAACAAGTGATCGAATAGTAAAAAAGAGTTGTGCGTGTAGCAGTAGAGATAGCATAGCAAACCTCATGAGATCATCTGTGAGTATCCAGGCTGTACCACTCTTATTTGTGTTTCCCTCTAGCTTGGGTACGTCACTATGTCTTGGTGGTTATAAAGTAGAAATTTGTTGCATGCGATTATCTGAGTGTGCTTGTTGTGACTGGAAATAGATGTGACTACCTTAGGGTTTAAACTCGATATCCATATGTGATGAGCCACTGGTAGGGCATGTTAGTTGCAAACTGGAATGGCAGATATGTTAGACCGCTGGTAGGGTATGCTAGTTGTTAACCAAGTAAGAGTATGTGATGGGTCACTAGTAGGACATGTTAGTTGTTAACCAGTTTGGCAACCACTGGTAGGGTATGTTAGTTACTAACCAGATGGTGTGAGTGCTAGGTTTGGTAAGGCTTGTTTGTTGGTAATTGGCCTAGAGATATGGGTGCTGCCTACAGTAAGACATGTTAGTTATTAACCATGGCAAAGAGCCCTAAAATCAAACTCAAAAGAACATATATGTGTTCAAAATGATAAGATATGTAAGATCTATTATGATATGTGTTTGGGGGATCCGAGGTTTAACCCAATGAAGGATATGAAAAAACTAAGTTAAAATGACTTTATATGTGTTATGTATATGAAAAGTGAAAGAAAATATGATTCTATATGTGTAGATTGATATGTATATAAGCTGATAGAAAAAAAAGGTTGAATGTTGAGTAGTTTGTTCTGATCCCTATCTACTATGTTGAAACTTAGCGTATTTGTTAAGTGATGAGGATTGGTATATGGAATCCGCCCTAATGGAATGAGTTTTGAAGGTGTGTATGAATTTCTCCAATGAGAGGCTTGAGACGTATAGTTAAGTTAGCAAGGATTATATTTGGTAAGAAGGTGTCAAGTTGTAACGCTCGGGTTTGTGCAAGTGTACACAGTTGTTATCAAGTAATAAGTAAGTATCGAGTTATCGTCTCCACAAGGATTGTATTTGTGCTAAGTCACTTAATTTGTAAAATTATATTAATAATTTGGTAAATAAAAAAACTCAATATAGTTGAGAAGTGGTGATTAAAATATATTAACCTAAATGCAATGATCCCTAATGCAAATTATCCTAAATATGCAAACTATATAAATGAAATGGATTTTAGTAAAATTAAACACAATTTGCAACAATTATAACATAAATAAACTAGGATAATTACTTTAATTAAACTCAATTTATTATCAACATGCTTAATAACATTCGAAAAAACATTCCATGGCAACTCGATCTTTCATGATTTTGGAAACCACATTAGGTCCTTTCGGAATCCTTTACCTAGTAAATACGGATTTTACTGATCCTTATTTACTAAGGGTTTTTTAGCATTCGTGTGAGGTAACAGGGACGTGTTAGGTTTGAAACAATTTAATCACACAAATCTAAAAACTATGCAGATAACAGAGCTTGGTTAGAGTTGTTATGCAACCTACAATTTAATCAGGGTAGGATCTAAATTGAGCATGCACATTTCAATTATGCGTCCATTAGCCGTCGTCTGGTTCGGATCGCTCAGCTAATTCAGGTGCATTTCAATCACGTATGAATGAAATACAAACTTGATTTTAATTGAAAACACGATCTATTGGGGCACAAACATTGTAAGCATGAATCAAATAAATATTATTTAATCGAAATAATCATCCTAGTTTAAATAAGATTAGGCTATCATTTTTGTAAATAAGAACAAGGAACACATAGCAAACATCTTTATATTAAATTAAATAAAAGAAAGATTAAACCCAATTCAGAGTGGCTGTCACCCAAGACTCTGACTGACGAGGCTCCTTCGCTTCTTTGTTTTTCTCCTTTGCTGATGGCTTTCCAAGGTGGTCGACCAATGGTTCTTTAAGAGGCTTAATTGCTAAAATCCTTATGCAAGGATGATTAAGGAGAAAGATAGCTAAAAGAGTTGAGGGAATGATGAATGAGTGAGAGATGATGGGATGAGGGATGATTGAAAAAGTGAGAAATGAGCTCTTATTTATAGGTGAGGCAAGGGAGCTAATTGCTAAAAATAAGAGTGTCCATCCTTTGAAACTTCCTCCAAGAGTGGCCGACCATGAACTGAGGAAAGGTGGCTGATTTTTCTGTGATTTTTGGTCAATTTGAGTGCCACAACAACTCAGGACTAAGACTCGGTCATCAGCAAATCTTCAGGAAAATCTCTGATTTCTTTAAATCTTCAAGGACTTTGTCTAATTAAACCAAAAAATGGTTTATGACATCCATTTGCAGCCGAAAATTGGGTTGACTTGGTACCCAATTTGGACGGTTTTGCAATTAGAAGAAAACTCTCAGACCTGTCCAAAAATAGTAGATAGTTTAGAGGACCAAATAATATAATTTAACCACTTTAATTAATCAATTTAATTAAAACCCAATTTTATTAATGAAATATTAAAAATAAATTATTAAATATAAATTTATATTTTATTATTTAATTTAATCATGCATAGCCCACTTTATAGCTTAAAAATATAATATGCTCAAATTAATATAAAATAAGCCATTTTATGCATGAAAACTATATAATAAAGTATAAAATCACATTTTAATAATTTAAAAGTCCTAATTTCATATTTTCGCATATTTCATTAATTTATTAAACAATTACTTAGTTTTAACAACAAATTTAAGTAAAAAGGTGATGAATTATATAGGAAAAATCCTATATATTTTTCAGTGTACACAAGTCTGTTAAGGTTAGCCCTCTCTAGATGTAAGGAGGTAAGCGTACGCCTGAAGTTAAGAAATAAGTATACACCAATTTTAAGGAAGAGGCTATGCGCTCGATGTGAGAGTCCAATTGATAATGTTATCTGCCATGAGTGTATGCCAATAGTATGATAGTACACCAAAATGTCTATGTGTGTAGAGTTATATTATTCTATACTTCTATAATTTTGTTTAAGTAGGGTAGAGTGTTTTTCTTTGTTGGAATTCACTAACTTCTTTTGAACTTACCCCCTTTTTCTTTCCCCTCTTTCTAGATGGTGATTTGTGGTAAGCTTGTTGAAAAGACTTAGCCAGAAAGAGTGACCTCTGAAGTGAGCTTTGCCCGTTTAGTTTTGTAGCATGCATATGATCTTTTGGGGGTGGTGTGTATTTCTGTTTTGAATCTAAATCTGTAATAAAGTACCTTTGATTAAATTACAGTTTTAAAATAAGGTTGAGCTCAAGGAATTAGTTAAAGTCTTTATGAATTATGACTTGTGAAAGTGTTTTCTACATGTATATGCCTAACTGTATTATACACTATGGATGCTGCCACTACTTTATTCTAATGGAATGATTTTAATCGAAAGTTTTGAACTCAATTATTTTTGTCTTATGGTCTATATTGGTTTTGATTGCTTTAATTACTTAAAAACAAATCTTTCTAAGATAACGCCCCGTTCAATTTGTTACGTCCCATAGCTTAACTAAGATTAAACCTGCATAAGTCTACTTTTGTCTGTGTAACGCCTTAATTGACCATAGGGGGTTGGGCTGTTACATAAGTTAATTGACATTCTATGGTAAAATAGCTAAGTGAATCCTTAATGGAATATTAACAAAGTAACAATAAGGGATTTGTCACACCCCAAGTTTGGCGTACCCAAGGTTAAGTCGTGTTGTAGTGAAATAATCTGTTTGGTGAAGTGTATCCATCCGATTTCTTCTTTTGGCAAATATGTGTAGGCGTATAGAAACCGTTGAGGTAATACGTGAATATTCTATTTTAAGTTATTCTGCTATGTAAAGAGAAATGTCTTGTTACAGTAAAAAGGTAATTATGGTATGAGTTATCGCCAAATGTGTAGTACACCTTGTTGGTCTGAAGTAATGTGCAAGTTAGGTTGTATGGTAACCTAGTTAGGAACCAACTAGATTGACTGTCTGATATATATAATGCAGGATTTTCAGTTTTATTTTTCATAGAACCGGTAGGCCATTAGGAAAGACAAATATTGGATTCAAGCAATACTTGTTAAAGTCCCAATAAGTTAAGCGAGCTATATATATATAGGTGAGAAAGGTTGTAAGCGAGTTCTTCTTCTCTCAATATTACTCTTTGTTTCTTTTCTAAATTAATGTAACCTTTTCTCTTGAGATGGAAGCTATGATTCTAGATTTAATCAAAGGCTATTCCATCTTCGGGTATGTATCCTAGCTTTACATGGTAGGTGTTTTGAATGAGTAAGTCTGTAAGAGGTATAATAATAGTAAGGCTGTAAGAACAAAGCTTTGCATAACACCCCATACTCGACCCGATTGTCGAGCCTGAATACTAGGATGATACACCACCGTCACACATCATTTATTAAGCAAACAGTTTCACAAGTAACCAAGTGTCATCTTTACTCAATCATATGTATGAGTTGTAGTCGTTCAACCACTTCTTATTATTAAAACATGCCACACATACACTAAGGGTATTAAAAACATCAATCAAACCTACAAATGGGCCAAATTGTAAATTTTCCAAAACTATTACATAGCTATCGACACTATCTCAGGGGTATTGATATTTTTTTAAGTGGTATCGATACCACATGGAAAATCGATACCAAACTAGCATTCTGTTTCTCACCAAATACCAAAATGTCAAAAATTATCGGTACCTTTCGTAAGGTATCGATAAACTTACCACAGGTATCGATACTGGAGCTAAAGTATCGATACCAATTCCATAATCTATTTCCCTACACCTTTAAAAATGCAGTGGTACTATTTTAAAAAATCAAATATCGATACCTCCGCTCTAGACTACAAAATCTCAGCATACTCCAACATTAAAACCATTCAAACTTAATCCCAAATAACATGTTTCATTCACCTATTTAAAGAAACATGAAAATATCCTAAAAAAGTAGTCCAAATATCATATTCAAGTCCACATACTTCCAAAAATAAATAGCATGCAAACAACCTAAAAATTGACTTAGCAAAACTGATATAAAATCTACCACATTGCCTTAAACTCCCATATAAAAAATAACCATTAGCACCTACTATAACGACTAAAGATGGCTTGGATCAATCCCTTGAAGGCCACACAGCTCACACTAGGAATACTACTCTGCAAAGGTTAAATGGAGTGGGTGAGCTTAACAAGCTTAGTGAATACTCAGAACAACCACTACGTAAAAAAGTCATTATGCATCAACTAAACAAACATATCTCATATTCATAACATATTTAACTCTAATATCATATTTCACACATTTATCCACATTATCATTTAAACATATATCACAGCATAAATAAACCATATTTAGTCACATTCAATCATAACATAATATAGTTTGACTATTGAGGTTATGAAACATAATGTGGACTCTATCACCGCACATCGGATACACGGATCTCCAACACACCAATAATGATTTCTAGAGTCGTACATGTCCCATAAGTGTAACGTATAGCTAACACTTTTCAACACACCAAACACACATATCCCGATAAATGGAGCTTAGCTCACATTCCCTTATCTCTTTGAAAATTGTCCCTAGGCCTCAACGCCCCAAAATCACATCACAAAGGTGAGTACTCACAATGCTATGGCATGTCAACTATATCCAATGGTCTCATAATAACACAAGGCCAAAATATTCATATTATTATCACATATTTACATATCGATTTTTCGTACATATTCACTATATATTCGCATCATTAGAACATTATAAACACTTTCACATGGCATGAATAATATACCCACATATATACTGTCACATGGGATGAACAACACACCCTCATATTCACTTTCACATCAATCATCATAAGTTTATATCATATGTCATAGGAATCTCATATATGTTCATAATTTCACAAGCATACATATATCACATTTAATCATAGGCATGAGAACACTTACTCTTGGAATTTAGAGTAGGGGTTTAGGCTACCTCTAAATTCCCAATTACACAATGAATCACCTATGAGTAGCAATTCTAAAACACTCACCAAATATCAACTTTCGTCGAAAATCGAGAGCTTGAACTAGCTCCCCCTCTAACTCGTAGAAGGCTTTAATGAATTTGAGGCTTCACACATAACAATCGCACAATACATAGTCAAATGACAGCCAAGGACCCACTTATACTAACTAAGACACAAGCTTAAGCTACATTTTCATGTAACCATACCCTTTAGCATGATGAACTTAAAACGCAAATATCTCGATCTAAACTTAACCTTTTCCCCATGAAACAAGTTTCATTCATCCCCATATTCATCTACAACAAAACCTCAACCTTTAAACCACACAAAACTACACATTTCAAGGTACCGACATTTTTTGAGAAATTTTAGCCATATTAACGAAAATTCATTAAAACACGATAAATCATTAATGAAAATTCGAAGTAATTTTAGAAACCTTTTAATCAAGTTAAAATAAGTTGAAAAACACTTTTAAATCACATTTTGATCCACAATCTTGAATTCCACCTTTAATGACCCAATTTTTGAGTTTTAATTAAAACATGCAATTTCATAATTAAAAACTCAATTTTAAAGTCTAGATAAAATTAAGACTACTAGGAAAATGAATGGTTACCTTTTATGGAAGATTAAATGAGCTTTGATGCAAATTCAGAGAACCCACGATTGAAGATGACGACGATGAAATCTATGGAGTTTTTGAGTGTTTTTCTTGGAGATTTATGAAGGTAATTGACTTGGGAATGATAGAAAATAAAAGTATTATGGTTTGGGAATAAAAAATCAATTGAAAGATCAAGGGAATAGTTAGGGACGGCAATAGCAAACTTTGGAGAGCAACTATCATGAAATAAAATTGGGAATGAGGGTTTATTAGGTTCAATTACAAAAGTTGAAAAAATAGCAACATAAATGTTCACTATTTAGACTTTGTTGCAAATCAGTCATTTTTCTAGAATTAAGGCATTTAAAACTCATTTTCAGAAATTGACTCAATTCCCTAATAGCCATTGTCGAAAACATTATTGAATACCAACCTTATGAAATTCTGAGCACATATAGGCTAAAATTATTAAAATACCCTAAAAAATTCTAGGCCTTATTTTCGGGTGTTACACTTTGCATGAGATTGTCAGAGATTGAGATGATCAGTAAATTGTATGTATAAGAATTGTAATAGTGAATTTAAGTTATTTAAGTTATTGTTGTTGCTGGTTCGAAAAGGATGGATGAATCTAGAGCTTCGAACTATAGTAAGTGAGTACCAAGTGAGACTCTGTCCTGACTTTTGCATGTGCACTGTTCAAATAAAAACTTATTGAATTAAAAATGATATCTCTCATGATCGGTATAGGTAAGGAGTAAAATAAAAATGATTTACATCTTATAATGATATGTATGAAGTTCTGTTTGGAAAAGAATGTTAATGGTTAAGTATGCAGCTATAATTTGGGGTAGAAATGATATGATTCAATCAGAGATATGAATAAACCTGGTAAGTGAATGTAGTGTAAATGTCCCTCTGTGATGTCTCTGGTAGGGCATCTATATTGCTAACTAGATTGGCAGGTCATGATATGGAAATAGTGTAAAACCATGAGGTTAAGACCCATGGCATATTAATATGATTTGGAACACTCATGGTATAGCCTCCAATAAAATGAAGACTGGACTGGAAGGTCACGATACACAAATGTGTGCAAGACCATGTGGTTGAGACCCATGGCAAGAGATGTTTATATGTATGTTCATGGTGTAGCCTTCGATAATGTGTAAATCAAATTGGTAGATCACGATACATGAAACTATGTATAATTCCATTAAGGAGAAACCCATGGCACCCTCTGTGAAAGTTCGTCGGGACAATAAACACACGATTCTGTATGATGCCTTTATGGCGTTTTTTGTTCGGCACTTCTGGCGTGTTCTACCAAGTCTGTTTGATAAAATGTGTTTATCCATCCTTATGGTAAGTTCTGGATAAATCGTGATTGTTTTGTAATAAGTAGTGCTAAGATAAGGTTATGATATGTCTAAGGGTATTTTGGTTGAACTTGATATGTGAAGTAATCAAATAAGTTTTTAAGGAAGTTCTTGAAAAGAAGTTTGTATCTGTACGTTAAAAAGGTCTATCCACCATGATAATCTGTCAGAGTTGAAAATGGACGTATTTGTAGTTAATAAAGACATAACAAATTATTAATGTGAGTTCGTTTGTGTTATGTAATGGTTAAAGTTGAGTTATCTAGAATCTGCCATATATGAGATATTGTTATTCTAAGTATCTAGGGTCTTGAAGTAAAGTGGTGTGGAATTCATTTGAATGACCTGTATGGTACATTATTAGTGCGAGTTGTATAGTATCAAACCAGGGTATGACTTGAGTAGTAAATTGGTGGTATTCAAATCTAAGTAAGTATTCGCCAAGTGTGTATGTATACGCTAGGGATTAGTATTTATGAACAATAATTCTAAAATAAGTGTATATGTGAATAGATGATCTGTATAAGATGGGCTCTGAAGGTATATTCTTTTGAGTGGTTTTTTTTTTTTTTGTTAAGAGGTAGAAGAGATGAATGGAATGTTTGAAAGAATCCTAAGTTAGTCAATTAGAAAAGAATTGGTAAGTTAAGAGTAAGGTAGTTGGCATGAAAGTGTAAGCCGAAATTGCAATAGTATCTGCCCATCACGAAAAAAAGTGGTTCAGAAGGATAGTTAACGCACAGATGTTCTTCAAACATTATAAAGTATCCATAAAGATATTTTGTAATAAGACTCACTAAGTTCCCTTGAACTTACAATGTGTGTTACTGTTTTAAGTGCTATGGTAAGAGATATGCGCCAGGAGGGACGATACCATGAATACGCTAAGAAAGCGGCGGATTGGATTATTATGCATATAGTGGTAATGTGGCATACTGTAATATTACACCTCAGGAGTCAATCTTTAGTAAATGTTTTTGTTGTAATGTACTATATTCGGTCTGATGTAATATTTTCTTTCTAAATACCATCTTTTGTTTATTTAATATTGAGTCTTTATATGAAATAATAAGTGAAACGTTATAAGTAAGAAATGTTTGTCAACTATTCAAAATTTTGTTAAGGTAATAACACTCGAGATTCGGACGAATCAGGCTGGTTTTGAGGCATTATAGGGTTAGAGGAGTATGGTGTTACTTGAACCATTTATAGAGACAATTTAACTTAGAGGCCAAGTATGGGTTAATTAGTGGTCCCCTAACTCTAATCTTCATCGATCAATAGTAAATTGTAAAAAATACAAGGTTATCTTTGTTAGGCATCCATCAACACACTAAAAGTGCTTGTATGTGGTTCTTCCAAGCACAAAAAGCTATAAGAACTTATCTCATGTGTTGCTAATTGCATTTTGTTAAAGGCAAGCTTGGTCTGGGTCGTATTATTTGAGCTTTAAATTGATAATTCTTGACCTGGTATAACAAATAGATAGAAAAGTATACTATCTTGTTTCTTCTTGTTTAACTCTGCATTAATATATTTTTCTTTTATCTATCAAAATTTCAATTAAAATAAAAAATTATTGATTTTTTAAAAAGAAAAGATAATATATCATGCTTAAAAATGTGTTCATCACTAATTGGTAAATACAAATGTCCTACCAATCAATCCGGTTAATCATTATTTTCATCATGGAATAATTCAATGATTTAAGCTAACAAACAAAATATCAAAAAAAAAAAAGAAAGAGAGAGAGAAACATTAGTAATTCTAAAATTAAAAGAATAAGACTTAGTTTGAATAGGTGGTGAGTTAGTTTCAATGATATTGAAAATAGCATGACGGCAAGGCAAGCTTAGTTATAGTAGTAGTAAGATTAAGTATTATAGTGATGGGATTAAAATTAACGGCAAGGTATGCATTTAGATTCAAACGCGGCAATAGCATTGCGGTGATAATAGAAAATAACTATTAATGACATTAGATTAAAATATGTATTTAAATATAATAAAAATTAAAAAATTAAAATCATATTTATATTGATTAATCAAATATATTAAAATATATTAAAATATATATTGAGTAATAAATATATATATTAAAATTATATTTATGTTAAACAAAAATAAGAAAGATTAGTAAAATAAAGATTAGTAAAATAATATTTTTAAAAATATATTTTGCTGAATAATAATTAAAAGTTATTAAAATAATATTTATATTAATAATAAATTAATAATATAAATAATTAAAATGTTAATGAAGTTACAAATTAAAAAATATAATAAATAAAATACAAATAAAACGGGTACATTAAATCTTTTCTCTTCCACTAGGGTTTCAGTTAGCAAATTGCAGCTTCTCCCCCCAATTGATTTTTGGGGCTGCGGTGTGTTCAAAATTTCAAACGGAGTGCTATTCTTAAAGCGAAACACCAGTTGAAAGATTTTTCCTTCATTTTAAGGTAAAAGGTTCTACCACACGAGTTTAAGAAAACTGCCATATTACTTATGAAATTAATGTTAGATTGCTGAGGATAGTGATGAGTAATCAATTTAATCGGTCAATTTTTTTCGAAACCGATTTGAACACATTAAAATTGAATCGATTGATTTTCTTTAATAAAATCAATAAAATCAAACTTACATTAATTTGTTTAGTTTTTCAGTTAAACAACTCAAATTTTAAATAATTAAAATATAAAGATATTTATTATATTTTTTTAAAATAATTAAAAAGTAATATGATATAAAGTCCGTTTCTTTTAGTAAATTCGGTTTTGTGATTTAAAAATTAGAAAACAACTAATAAAACAATAACAGATGACAAATCTAAAAAAAAAATTGCTCCAGTACACTAAATCAAAACCAAAAAAATGGGTATCTTGGATGTACTGATTATTTTATTTGAGAGGGGCTATGAGAGTGTTATAATTCAATCAGATTATCTTGAGACGGTTGTGGCCATTTAGGAGAGGTCTTCAGAAATGTTTAATTCTACTTT
Organism: Gossypium raimondii; assembly: GCF_025698545.1. Classification (NCBI taxonomy): domain Eukaryota; kingdom Viridiplantae; phylum Streptophyta; class Magnoliopsida; order Malvales; family Malvaceae; genus Gossypium; species Gossypium raimondii. The sequence goes on along the minus strand of NC_068574.1, from coordinate 34,526,587 downwards.
GGTTAGAAAGTTGTCGCACTTCAAATATTGGAGCATTAAACACATATTTAGAGAAGAAAATTAAAAAGTTAATCATTTGGTCAAATTAACCCATCATAGTTAGATTGTCTAATTTTTGTAATTTACTTTTTTTTATACTAGTAAAAAAACCGAAAAAATGGATTATGTCAAATTTACCGATTTTTACGGTTAAAACTTACTTCTGCTCTTCCCGGATTCTACACTCATCCTATAATAACTATTAATTTACTCGGTTTTTGGTATTATTTTATTTGATTTCGTGGAAGCTTGGAAATTTGCCACTTCTATCGTTTTTAGTTTGTCCCAATTTGAATAAACTGAAGTAGAAGCTTTGGGCCACGAGTCCCATCTTTTAAACTTGTGTTTTTTTCTCTTTTCCTCTTTAGGAGCTTCGGGTCAAAGTGCCGTATAAATATCTTCGTGTTCTATTTTTATTATTAAAATAAATAGTTGTTAATTACACTTGTCATTTGCTATTAGGCTGTACTAATTAATCACTATTGCTTGAATCATCTCCATTTATAAATTCAAAAGACTAAAGTAAATCTCAATAGTTTAAATTTTATACATGAAAATATTTTAATTTAAAATCTTCATATTCATACTCGTATTTTTAGGAACTTTTAACATTTCTTTTACATTATTAATTAATTTTATATGTTTAAATATTATTGAAACTAAAAAAGTTGTTTCTAAAAATCTTTGCAATCTCTACCTAAGGGACTTTAATTTCATTAAAGGTCTTGATTTTATTATTATTTATACAAAATATTAACTTATAATCGTATTTGGAGATAAAAGAAAAAATTTAACACTTAGTCATTTGGATTAAAATGGAAAACAGGGAAAATAATAAAGAAACATGGCATGTGATTATTTTTTACTTAACTATATATAGCAGTCCAACCTGTCGACTTTTGAGACGCTGATTAAGAATAAAAGTGAAGTAAGTAATGAGATGGTGCCACACTATCATATTTGAAAGACCTAATCTATTTTAGCCGACAGATCCACCCTACTTTGCCAAACAAGAAAAAGGGGTTGCCCATCCACATACCGCTTAACTCCTTGTTATAATGCTAGAATTTTGTGATGTACTAAAGTTGATTAGTGCATATAATAATACTTAAACACTTAGATATTTTCCATAAAAAAACACTCCTAACACTTAGATATTTTTGGAGAACCCCGTACAACATCTTTCCTAAATCCCTAACTGAAGTGTTATTTTGAGGCATCATTATATCAAGCGCGTTGATCGGCCAAAATCTAAATTATGTTAAAATATAATATTATTATAATGAATACTTCAATTAAAATTTATGAAGTTGATACGGATAATAAAGGTTGAATGTTAAATTTATGTTTATGTCTTTACTTTTTTTAAATATATTTAATTGATACCTGAATTTTCTTTAACTAATTAACATTTGAATTTAAAATTTATTACACATATTAATCCAATTTATTAACATTATTAATTTTTTAAAGATAGCATGTAACTTGCCTGTGAATTTTTCCAAATACTTCGAACAAAAATATACTTCTACTAAACCTTAAAAATATGAGTTCTCTCTGTGAAAACACTGACTTTAAAAAATCCATTACTGAGGAGTTGATTCCTAAGAAAGTTTGATTCAGAGGAGGAGATGATGATACAAATAATAATATGTTGATTAACCCATCTCCAGAAAAGCCTATCTCATGGAGGGATATGCTCGTCGGCCAATCGTCAAAGGATACTTTCAATGATTCGGAAGGAAAAGATGATCTTGATATCTTGGATGGGGACATTCAGAAATTAATTGTGAATGGCGTGCCCTCTATTTCTTTCTCGGATAGGATTCACAAAATCCTTATTCAAGGTATGGAGAACACCGTGATTTTAAAAATTCTTAGTCGTAACATTGGTTTTTCATTTTTGCAGAATAAACTGTACAATCTGTGGAGACCATCAGTGCCTTTACATATGATGGATATAGAAAATGGTTACTTCTTGGTAAAATTTCAGAATAAGTTGGACTATGAAAGGGCACTTCCTCAAGGTCCTTGGATCATCTTTGGTCAATATTTGACGGTTCAAACTTGGACGTTAGCCTTTGACCCTACACAAGCTTACCCAAGTGTTGTGATGGCATGGATTAGATTTCTTGGTTTACCTGGCTATTTATACAATCATAAAATCATCACTGAGATAGGGGAAATGGTTGGAAAAGTGGTTAAATTGGATATTAACACGGATAGCAGGACTAGGGGGCGATTTGCTAGAATGGTTATTTACGTTGGCTTGTAAAAGCCGTTGGTGTCCTATATTTTGATTAATGGTCGTAAGCAGAATGTTGAATATGAATCTTTATCTACAATTTGTTTTCACTGTGGGAGATATGGGCATGTGGAAAACTCTTATCCTTTTAGAAATTCTGAAATCTCTAGTGAAAAGGAGAATGCCCCATCGAAAATGTCATCGGAGATTCAAACACGGCCAAGGCTGGCTCGGAGAAGGAAGACGAAAATTTTGGACCATGGATGATCGTTGAAAGGAAATCAAGGCAAAAAATTAGAGAAAATGTACAAATTTCCTTAGATAACTAATAGAATGAAAAAGAAGGATCTCAATTTAGAGTCCTTAATAATAAGGATATGCACAAAGAGGATTTTGAGGGATTTTTGTCGGATACTAGGCGTTATAAAGGAAAAGAATTTTTTCATGGCAATTTTATTGGGAAAGATTCTGCTACTCTTTATAACGGTCAAATAGAATGGAAAAAAAACAATAATTAAAACAATTTAAAGGAGGTACGCTTGATGGAGGATTGTGGCCCTATTATTAAAGAGAAATGTAGGCTAATTTCGGAGCCCAGCATGTCTATTAATAGTCTGAAGGAAAACTTATATAGCATTAAGAAGCCTGGGCTTTGGGGTCATACCAACTGGCCAGGCCTGGGGAGTTTTGGATCGTTCTGATTTGGACATGGCAGCCCAACACTTTCCTGTTGCTGCTGAAAGGGGCAATCGGTCTAATGCAGCAGTTGATTTGCAAACAGTCCTAGGTGATGGTATGGGTCTCTGATTCAAAGGTGAAGGCTCAATAAATCGGCCGGATTTGGAGGATACAAGGCGGGATAGAAGTGTAGTTTCACTGGATGTTGGAAACCTTGATCCGGTAGACACTCGGCGGTTGTCTTCAATGAAAGCACCCAAACCAAGAAAAATAACAATGTTCATTCCCTAAATAATTTTGGTTTTTCTCCGGTGATTTCCTCTGGTTCAGGTAAAGCTATTAAAAACAAAGGGAGAGGATATGCCAAAAAATAGGCCAAATTGCTTCATGGAAGCAATGCCCGCTTCAAAATCTCGGGAGCCCAGCAAATGCCCTTGAAGGAATTGATGGAGTATCTCGCCGAGAGCATTTCAGCTTTTGCAAATTCTAATCTTGAGGCTGAAATAAGTGTCGAAACTGGTGTGCAGAAAGAGGGAGTTTATGTCCCTGGGCAGTAAGGATTTTTCTTATAGTCATTATTTGTTTTGTTATTTTTTGATAATGTTTTTATCTTAAAATTAGGGGTTTTGTTTACTTTATTTTTATATTATATTTATCTTATTATAGCTTTAAATCTAAAATTTTTTTCATGGAATTGTCAAGAGTGTGCTAGCAGGAATTTTTTACGAGCCTTTTAGGAATACAATATGGAGCACAGGCCTGATATTGTTTGTTTGGTGGAACCGAGAGTGGGTGGTAAAAAGGCTAATCTTATTATTGAAAAACTGGGGTTTAATTATTCACATCGAGTTGAAGCCGTTGGTTTTTCAGGAGGTATATGGGTTGGATGGAAGGAGTTTATCCAAATCCGTATTGTTTGAAACCATCCGTAATTTATTTTCTTACGTGTTGATAATCTTATTCCTAATAATACTTTCTTTATTTCCTTTATTTATGACAGTCCAGATATGTCTAAACGAAAGCTTCTTTGAGAAGGCTTAAAACCTGCTAACCCTAACCTTTCTTTTTCTTGGTTAATTATGGGGGATTTTAATGCTATCTTATCTCCTACAGATAAAAAAAGTCCTATTTTCGTTGGTAAGCATTGCAATTTATTTGGTAATTTTGATGACTCTTGTGAGTTGCAGGATTTGGGGTTTAATGGACCTGCTTTCACTTGGCAAAGAGGTGGTACTTTTGTCAGACTTGTTCGGGCCTTAGTTAATGATGCTTGAGTGTCTGTTTTTCCACAGTACTTTGTCCATCATCTCACTTGTATTAAGTCTTATCATAGGCCCTTCTTACTATCTACTAGACCAGACCTTAACATACCTCAAGGCAGACCTTTCAGGTTTTTAGCGGGATGGACGAAGCATAGTGATTTCTCCAACCTTGTTAAAGAAAGGTGGAATTTTGCAGGTAATATGGTTGAATCTTTAAATAATGTTACCTTTTTTGCTAAAGATTGGAACAGGAATATTTATGGCTTTCTGGGTACTCGTAAGAGAAATCTTATGAGATCGCTCAACAATACTCAAAAAGCCTTGGAGCATTCTTCCTCTACGCATTTAATAGGAAAAGAATTAGAAATTCAGGATGAGTTGGAAAATGTTATTGACCATGAATATTTACTTTGGAGACAAAAGGCTCGCTGTGATTGGCTTCAATTGGGAGACCAGAATACAAATTTTTTTCATAGTTGTACGTTGAGGAGAAGGAAATTCAACCGTATCACAACCCTACGTATTGATAATGGGGAATGGTGTTCAGATCATGACATCCTACAAGCTAAGGCGATGGATTTCTTTGAAGGACTTTATGGAGAGGCTCCCCCTATATTGAGGGATATTCCAAATGTTGGTTTCCCTAGCTTTAATTATTTAGAGATAACTTTTTTGGAGGCTACTATCACTAATGAGGAGATTAAAAGGGCATTTTTTAACATGGCTCCTTTGAAAGCTCCTGGAAGTGATGGTTTCCATGCTCATTTTTTTCAAAGTCAGTGGGATATCCTTGGGAATGATGTATGCCAGTGGGTTAAAGATGTTTTTGCTGGACGTCTGATTGAGCCAGAATTGAACAATACGTTGATTGTTTATGTTCTATTCTCTATAAGTTGGTGATGAAAGTAATTGCAAATCGGTTCAAGGTGATCTTTCCTAAGCTTATCTCCTAATAACAACCTGGGTTCATAGTTGGGCGTAACATTTCTGATAACATTATTTTAGCTCAAGAAGTCAACCATTCTATGCGATGCAATTGGAAAGGAAGGAAGTGGATGGCTATTAAGTTAGATTTGGAGAAAGCCTACGACAGAGTTAGTTGGGAATTTATAAGTGCTTCTTTCAATGCGCTGGAATCCCTGTCTTCTTACAGAATGTAATCATGTCAGTTATTTCTTCCTCTTCTATGCAAATTCTATGGAATGGAGTGCCTACTCAAAAGTTCAAACCTAAGAGAGGAATTCGTCAAGGTTGTCCTTTATCACCTTATCTATTTGTGCTTTGCATGGAATGGTTAAGGCATTTTATTCGGAAAGAAATAGGATCTGAAAAATGGGCCCCAATTCATCTTTCTCGCATAGGTCCTTCAGTTTCTCATTTGTTCTTTGCAGATGACTTAGTGATCTTCTGTAAAGCTCAGCTTGACCAAGCTCGATTACTGGATAGCATCCTAACTCAGTTCTGTGAGATTTCGGGTCACCAAATCAGTGTTAGGAAAAGCAACATATTCTTTTCTAAAGATATTAAAGCTGATGTTCGTAATCAAATTAACCAGCTTTTTGGTTTTCAAGAAGTCTGAAATCTTGGCACCTATTTAAGTGTTCCTCTTTTGCAGGATAGGATTATCAAGAGTACTCTAAGCTTTATTGTGGATAAGGTGAGAAAGAAATTGCAGAGTTGGGATGCCAGGAAGTTATCTGTTGCAGGAAAAATCACTTTGGCTCAATCGATACTCCTTTCCATACCTAATTACTTCATGCAGTCCTTGATGATTCGGAAAGGTGTTAGTGCTGACATTGAAAGATTGTTTAGATAGTTTATTTCGGGCAGTACTGATGGGCATCCTAAAATGTCTTTAGTAGGTTGGAATTCCATTTGTCAACCGAGGGCTTGGGGAGGTCTTGGCTTCAGACATTTGGAAGATCAAAATTCATCTTTCCTTATGAAGATTCGCTTTAATCTAGTGTCTAAAAGTAATGCACTTTGGGTTCGTGTTCTTCGTGCCAAGTATGGTTGGAAAGATCAGTTCCTAGATTCTATTAGTAGAAGCCAATGTTCTCATTTATGAAGGGCACTCTCTAAGATATGGCCGCTTCTTAGAGAAAATATTGCATGGTATATTGGAGATAGTGCTAATGCTCGATGTTGGAAAGATCCTTGGATTTCAGGTATAGGCCCTTTAATCTCAAAAATTCCTTCTTTTGCTAACCTTGATTTGGATTGTTGTGCTAGGGAGATGGTCAATTCTAATGGTAGCTGAAAGTTGGACTTGTTTCATGTATGGGTGACTGAATATATAATCAATAGAATCATTAGCATTCCTCCTCCACACCCCAACTCTGGTTCGGATAGAGTTATATGGGCTCGGTCAGCGTCTGGTGTCTTCTCAGTTTGCAGTGTCTCTTGATCTTTGAAAGAGGATTCTTGGAATTCTCAGGAGGAATATTGGAAGATTGTTTGGAAATATCCGGGTCTTCAGAGAGTAAGAGCCTTTCTTTGGCTTGCTTTCAAACAAAGACTTCTTACAAATTCGGAACGAGCTAGACGGGGAATCAGTCATTGCAGCTCCTGTACTATATGTGGTCATGACCTTGAGGATTTGGCGCATGTTTTCAGAGATTGTCCTCCCGCGAAAGATGTGTAAAGGCTTGTGATTCTAGATCAATTAAAACAAAGGTTTTTCTCTGTCTCTTTTCAGGATTGGCTTACTTAACCTTTGTTTTCATGAAAGATTTCAGGATTGTGGTCTTATTTGGTCCTGCCGGTTTAGATTAGTCACTTGGCGTATATGGAAGAATAGGAACCTATTTATCTTCCAACACATATCATGGACAGCATCTGAAGTGGTAAAGGTCTCTAGTTGCTGGGGCCGTCACTACGACTCTCATGTTGGAGATCACATTAATAACAAGCAGGGATCTAATTTGACGGTCAATTCAGATGATACTTGGGTGTATTTATCCACTAATTGGGTTGTGGCCAAAGATTCTGGTTATGCTACAACAAGAGGCGTAGCTCGTGATTGGGATGGAAATTGGATAGTGGGATTTAATCGATTCTTAGGCGTGTGCTCTCCGTTTGAGGCTGAATTCTGGGGCATTCTAGATGGGATCCTGATTTTATTTAATAAGGGCTATAGACGAATCATTATTATGACAGATAATCTTGAAGTTGCCCAGATCTTGATTGATATGGATTTGGAAGACTCAAGGATTACTGTGCTTCAAAGAACTCATCACATCTTGCAATCAAAAGGAGAGTGGAGGATTAAGCATATCCAAGAAATCAGAATTTGGTAGCGGATTGTCTTGCTAAACTCCGTCTAAGTTGGAAATCAAGCTTACAAGTTATTGATGAGGCTATTTTAGATTTACTGCAAGTGGATAAAATGAATGATTGTTTTATGTAATTGATGTTTTTCATTTCACCAATATATATATATATATATATATATATATATATATATATATATATATATATATATATATATATATATTCTACTTCTTCCACCATTTGATGGTGAAATAAATATTTAAGTTCTAATTCAACGAATTTCTTTATCTTCTTTTGAAGAATTCATTAATCCATTTTTAAAACGGTAGTTACCTGCATGTGAGTAGGAAAATATCTCATTATGGCATCTTTTTACATTATCAATATCCTAACTGACAAAGGGAAAGAAATGTCTTACAATGTAGAAGAACTAAAATGAAAATTTTCTATTAAGCCTCTTTATTATATAAACTAATGACACCCATGTCACATGCATATGTGATCTCTTGTTTCTCAATTCCTCCATGTTTTTCCTGCTTATTGGCCGCTTCAGACTTTGGCTCCATTCATAACCTGAATTTAATTTCATTTCTATACTCTCTCTCTCTCTCTCTCTCTGTATATATATATATATATATATCTGCATTTCAGGCCCCGGTTTCGAAGGCTCTTTTCAGCACCCAGCAGAAAAGTTCAATTGCTTCAGGTTGATATAGAAAGAAAAAGGAAACTAAACCAGATCAAGTTTTTATTTTTCCCTGGTAAGGAAAGATGAATCCTTATGGAAGAGTTAAAGAAGAGTTTCCAGGAGCAAGCTCTTCATATCCAGCTGGTATGCCTTCTATGGTTACCGCTCAACCAATGAAAGGACTCCATGATGCAGGTCCTCCTCCTTTCCTCACAAAAACATATGATATTATTGATGATTCAAGCACCAATAACATCATCTCTTGGGGTAGAGCCAACAATAGTTTCATTGTATGGGATCCCCAGGCATTTTCCATGACTCTTTTGCCTAGATTCTTCAAGCACAACAATTTCTCAAGCTTCGTCAGGCAACTCAATACCTACGTAAGTAAATGCTATATCTATTTGCTCTTGGGTTAACCTTTCTATCCAGCTTACGATGTTCCTTTATTGCAAAATAAAATGAAATAAAATTGCTTTGATTAGTTTCTGAAACTGTACATGTTTCTTTAGATGTGACTTAAACCGTATTCATGAAAGAGCTAGATTGTTTATTTTATTTGTATATTTTTTCCCGAGTACTGACTTATCTGTTTGGATGGAGATTTAACTGGTACATTTTTTTTCCTTATTGTTTGATAAGGTTACTAGTTGTGGACATTTTTGTTTGATTACTAGTTAGGAAATGGAAAGTGCAGAAATCATATTATATAAACCATACATTTATTCCACTATATTATGATGCTTTAGCATCTGCAATCTGCCGCATTAGAATAATTATATTTTATGGAAGCTAGATTTGTCAGTTTAAAGTAAATAGATGTCGTGCTCTTTCCTTTTCTTCAGTTTTGGAATTGGTATTTGTCAATTAAGAATAAAGACTTGGTTGATGTAGGGGTTTAGAAAGGTTGATACAGATAGGTGGGAGTTTGGTAATGAAAAGTTTCATAGAGGGCAAAGGCATTTGCTTAAGAATATTAGGAGGAGAAAGACACATCAACCTCAGGCTTCACAGTCTGCTTTAGATCATTGTGTTGAAGTTGGGAGGTTTGGTCTTGATGGAGAGATTGATAGGTTAAGGCGTGACAAGCAGGTTTTAATGGTGGAACTGGTGAAACTTAGACAGCAACAGCAGAACACAAGAACTTGCCTGCTAACAGTGGAAGAAAGACTAAGAAAGACTGAGATGAAACAGCAGCAAATGATGAGTTTCTTGGCCAAAGCCATGCAGAATCCAAGCTTTGTTCAGCAACTAATCCAACAAAATGATAGAAGTAATGAACTTGAGGAAGCAATCACCAAGAAGAGACAGCGGCGGATCGATCAAAGGTCCATGGATGTCGAAACTAGTGAAATTTTAGGAGTCAAAATTGAATCTGAGGGCTACGGTGTTGCTGACTTTGAAGTTACTGAGCTAGATAAACTTGTTATGAACTTGCAGAGACTGACGGGGAGCCAAAACAATATAGAACTTGAGCATGTGGAAGAAAGCAAAGATCATGGAAGTAAAGGTAAAAGCCTTGATGAAGGGTTTTGGGATGATTTAATGGATGGTGATACTCATGATATTGATCAAGAAATATCAGTTTTAGATGTCGAAGAAGAAGATGAGCAATATGTAGATGTTTTAGTTGAGCAACTGCGTTATTTGGGTTCCAGTTCCAAGTAGATAAGATGCTAAGATCACTTGTGAGTTTCGTATCTAACTTTTGATGACTTAAAAACCAGATCCATAGCTACGATCTAACAGTTTCATTACTGGCTTCTTTATCAGGGCTCAAATGATGCCAAACCCAAGTAAAATTTTCTGGTTGGCTTGGCTTGTTGAATTTATCTTTCACATTGACAAAAAGAATGTAATGCTTATAGCTTGATTGAATTGAAGTAATAATGTTTTGACTGATCAAAACAATTACAGGGTTATTCTTGGTGTTCCTGTTGTGTTCTCCATTTATATCCCATTCTCTTTCCTTACGTATATTTTAGCCATTTTATGCAGTTGTTGGAACTTGGTAAGACCTTCATTGAGTATAACAACATTAATGATGTTAAGGTTTATTGCGCTTTTGAAATATATAATTTTGTATATTTTGTTTTAGTTTTGAGAAAAATAAATTAAGTATGAAAATATATTTTGAATGGATAAGTGGAGAAAAAACTTGAAGAAAAGCTAAGTTGTCATTAGTTAAGAACTCTACACATTTATATTTATCGATGGAAATCTTATCTAAATAATATCCTAATTATAATATTTTTGATCGTCTTGATGTATGGTACGAACAAAAGATGCTATTAGTAACTTTCAAGCTTAAATAAAAATTTTAGAAATAATGCTTTAAAATTTTAAAACCATTTAAAAATTTTTTGTCTATGATTGGAGGTGTCTGGGGTCAAGTGCGAGCTTTGGGGTGCTCAGAACGACCAAAGCAATGGAAGTGGCCTTGTCCTGAGGCTAGGTATCAGTACTTGTACCCAAGGTATCGATACCTAAGCTTGTTACTGTCGTAATTTAGTTACTATCCAGCTATGTTATGATAACAATAGGTTTGGTACCGGAATCTAGGTTCCCTAAGGCAAAAAATGGTTCCAAAAACACTTAAAACTATCCCCAACCAACACCATATGGTACCAATAAGTCTCAAATAATTTTGAACACATTAAAATGACTCTTAGACTCATATTCATTCATAAAAACATGTTCAACATTTTCAAGAAAAAAAAAACTATATCTTATCATTCATCGAATTAAAACCAAATCATACAAACTTGTTATTGAATGACACTCAACCTATGTACATGCCATGCTATAGGAGACAATAACTAAGTACTAATATATACTCTTCAACTTTGCAAAGGAGATGGAAACTTCCAAAACGGAGGTGACTTCACAAAATCCACAACGAATCTATGCGCAAGAAACAATGGCACATTAAGCATAAATGCTTAGCAAGCAATCAAAGAAGATACTCATCTTACCTTGAGGGCTCATAAGAGGTTATTTCACATTATAAATAAAATTATAATGAGCATAGTTCAAGTTCTCATATCATAAATTTCATGAATTCAAATTCCTTTTTAATTAGATTGATTTATAAAATTCATTCCTCACTTTTTTTAATTTCATAGCTTCATGGTTCAATATTATCTTATACTTAAAATTGCATTCAATAAAGTCATTTTTAACCCTTGGAATTCATTTCACAATTCATGTTTAAATCAATATTTTTCATATTTTATAATTTGATTCTTGTATAACATGCAACCCTTAATAAACACTTGTAAAAGAAGACTTGTGTACATGGTAATCATCCATAACACTTTAGGAAGCACATGAGTGTTGGCTCGAAGGCATCATACAACATCATTCCTAAAACACCTAAAGGCTTATGAGAGAAAACAATGCACCACACCATGATACGCCTAAATGCAAGGCTTGAAGGCAATATAAAGCACACATAAGTGCGACACCTCCTAAGAAAAAATAGAATTCCATATCTATTCCTTATTAGCATGTCAATCGTATCCTAAATACTTCTCTAATTTTACTATGGAAAGTTTAATTAGCAATTTGATTGGGACACATGTGGAACATGATCACAAGTTTGCTAAAGTCATAGATTTGCCTTAAGGCTCTAGACGAAGGAAATGAAACTTGGAGTTTGTCACAATCTGAAATGCAATAATCCAAGTTAGATCTAATAATCAAAAGGGCATAAACTAAGATAAGCAATTAAGATAGGAAAAAAATAAGGAAATCAAATCAAATTAAAAATCTTAAGAGAAAGTCCAATTCGGCTATGGAGTGACTTGTTCTTGATGAGTTCTAGTTGAATTAGGGCTACTAATATGAGAAAACAAAGAGTTAAGAACATATTTGAACAATAAAGCAAAGAACCGAAAGAAAACACAAGATAATCAGAAAAGAACATTTAGCCAATAAAGAATACATGAAAACTGTCCAAATATTTATATCGGGCTTTCATATTTTTTTAGAGGATTGTCCAAAGATAGCAAAAGAAAGAGAATAATATATGAGAAATGTTTCTTATGCTTCGGTAGTAGGAAGTCTCATGTATGCTATGTTATACACACATCCGGATATTTGTTTTGCAATAGGGTTGGTGAGTCGATAGTAGGCGAATCTTGGTCTAAGACACTGGCAAACAGTTAAGCATATACTTAAGTATTTACGAAGAATGAAGGAGTAACAACCCACCTAGTGAATTCTTGACTATTTAAGTGTCGATATAAAAGTAAGGCTTAAGGGTAAGTTTCAAGTACCCAATGTTAGGACTCGATTAAGTGTAAGGACTTTCATAATGCACCAGTGATGCCTTAGTCTGGCGGACTCTAAACAAAAATAAAGGAACCCATGGTTAACTCTAATGTGTACAACGTATAGGATATTATGAAAGAACAAAGTTTGTGACTAACTCTGAAGAAAGGTAAGTACAACAAATCAAGGAGTGTTGGTAAGAATACATATATGTGTAAGGCACATAGTATAAAGAAGTACTTTGGCGAAGTAGTGTTCACCCAAAAGCCTTTTTTGGCGTATAGAATGGATGGACTCTAACATGAAAACAAATAGATAAGGACTCCCTATCAAGTTACGACGATAAGTGAAATAGAAGTGGTAATACGAAAGGAATGGTTATAAGGTTTGAGTCCACGCCAATGATATATTACATCCAGTGACCAATGGGGTCCCATGGCAACTAAGTTGAGAGGAAAGGTGGTTATGAATTAACCGAACATAAACTAGAAAGGTTAAGGGCTAAAGGAGTAATCGAGTAAGTTCTTAGAGGTGGCAGATTTTGATAAGGCCACTCGGTTTAACAAGTTCCCATGGAGACTTAGGTTGAGTTAAATGGACACTTCGGTTGAGTTAAGAAGAATGTTATCTTCTCCACCCTTCTTCCTCTGAAATTATTTAAGATCTGAACTAAAGAAAGATAGAAACATTATTCTAAGCTGAGTTAGGACTCCTGGATATCTCTAGTGATTTTCTTCACTATAAGGTACATTTCGTGACTTTGTTTGTCAAGGAAACATAGATCTGTAAGTATGATTGAGGAAACATGGCTTTGAGAGATGTCTAGATTTAAAATGATGATAATGGTTACCTGAATGAGTTTTAACGAAGTGTTTCTATTCTACAAGGTAGAGGAGGTTGTAGCATTCTAATGAATAATGGATCTGAAGGATAAGCTGCTCTTTGAGGTCATCAGGTGAGTCCCTAAACTAGCTCATGCATGTATAAAATGCCTACTAAAAACTTTAATGATAAGTAACCAAATCGTGAAATAAAACTGGTGAAATAAGATATGATGACTTTGATGAGGAACATAAGATTTATGAACTTGCATGTATGGAAAACATGAAGTCTCGTGGTCAAAGTATGAAACATGAACCTTGAAGTTAAAGTATGCTTGTGTTTAGATAATGGAAATGTATTAATGTGTTTGAAAGGTCTGGATGTGTCTATCATGAGTAAGTTAAAATATGATGAAGTTCATGAAAGATGGGTCCAAGTATGAAGAGTTTGTGTTTGTTTCCAGATTCGTCAAAGGGGTCCGTTGGGACTAAAAACACGAATCTTTAAAAGGACAAGTCCATGGTCATGGCACTAAAGAAGACTATTTCGTGTAAGACTGTAATTGGTGGGTTGTGACATCATATAGGGAAAATTAAAAAAGGTTATTACCTAATGTGGGTCTCTGTGTGTCCTAGGACGATGAAGGAAAAACCTCACTAATTGTGAGTCTAGGAAAATCCCTATCACCTAAATCACTAGGAGAAGGAAAACCTTTGTGGTGAGTACCTAATATAAAGGATAGCCTTTGTGGAACAACTCTAGATAGGAAAGCCTTTGTGGCAAGTACTGGATATAAATGATAGTCTTTGTGGCCAGTACTGGATATAAAGAATAGCCTTTATGGCACAACTCTGGACAAGAAAGCCTTTGTGGCGAGTACTAAATGTAAAGGCCAACCTTTGTGGAAAAACTCTAGACAAGATAGCCTTTGTGGCAGCCTATGTTTAAGAATGCCTTTGTGGCGATCTCTGTCAAAGGAAAGCCTCTGTGGCTACCTTCGTAAAAGAAGCCTTCGTAGTGCAACCTAAGGGCAGGATGCCTTGGTGGCAACTCTGTAAAGGAAAGCCCTTGTGGTGAGTATAAAGGAAGCCTTTGCATCTATTTAAATGAGGGAATTCTTTCATGGCAAAATTTTAAATGAATGGCGTGTAAGGAATTAAAAAAGAATGGCATGAATGGTCCTTTAAAGGCAAAGTAAAGATAAGACTTTGAGTATAGTAAGTGTAAGAGATGACGTATGAGACAAGTAGAAAGAACTAAGCATCTAATAAACTCTTAAAGAAAGGCATTGTATGTAAATGAATTGGAAAACTCTGTGTAACAGCCCGTTTTTAGTGAAATCAGAATAGTGGTTTTGGGACCACAAATTCGACGTCAAAAAATTTATTTTATTATTATTTTATTTCCTACAGCATGATTGTAGTACCGTATAAAAATTTCGTTAAGAAATTTTACCGTTTACATGCTCAATTTGATAAATAGGACTAAATCGCATAAAGTGCAAATGTTGAGTTCTAGTAGCTAAAGATATTAAATAGCTATAGAACATTTTAAGTCCTTATATGGTAATTAGACCATAAATGGTGATGGTGGAAGTACATGGTTTGGTATAAGTGTAATTAGTGATGTTTTTAAAGGTTATTTAAGTGAATGGTAAATAATGATAAAAACTAATGAAATAAAATAAGCTATCATCTTTTACTCTTCATCATCAACCGAAATTAAAAGATAAAAGAAGCCATTGTTGAAGCTAGGGTTCGGCCATGCTTGTTTTGCTTGATTGGTAAGATATTTTGTCCCGTTTTTAATGATTTCTATGTTTTCAGGATCATTGTAGCTTAATCTAGCTAGCCCAGGGACTAATTTATGGAACTGTTAAACTATTAGGGTTTTTCCAGTAATGAAAGTGCATGATTTTTGATGATTCATGGAAGAAAATGATTATTTGTTGTTAGATAAACAACTTTTGTTAAGTGATTTTTGGTGAAATTGTTAAATAGGGATTAAATTAAAAAATGAAAAAGTTTACATGGTGAAATTGTAAAATAAATGAAATATAGCGCTTTCTAGGGACCTAAGATATTTGGCTATAGTGGTTTGTGGTGAAATTGCATAAATTTTCACTTTTATGAGCTAGGGACTAAATTGCAAGAAATTAAAAGTTAGAGGAAAAATGATAATTTTGCCAAAAATATGGTTTTGGATTAAATTAAATTAAATTAAATACATATTGAATTGAGTTAAATTTATCCGTATAGATCAAGAGAGACCTCGTAGGCTTTATATCGGGGCAAAGAGAAAGTCTTAGATTAATCACCTCTGTGTCTACGTATACTCGTCGAGCTAAGTTCGTGTAATTAAATTGTACATATACGTTTTCAAATGAAATATACTTGTGTTGTAAATTGCTATACATATACACTGGTTGCTTATCCAATGACATACGATGATTACCGAGCCCCGTTTGAACCTTAGGAATTCATAGGATACAAATGAAATGTCATTAGGGTTTACATGATTCGGGTGCTAGTCCTGAACGTCCTACCGATGGTTGAGGTCTAGCATGTGTTACGGATACTCCACAGCTCGCATGAGTAGTATAGTGTAGCTACGTTCCGACCCACAGCTCGTGTAAACATGCCCATATTCACAGCTTGTGTGAGTATTCTGATTTACAGCTCGTGTGAGCATACATGTACAGGATTTGACGGATTACAGTTATATGATTTATCACACTATGTGTGAGCTATCTTGGGTATCCAATGGTATTTTAAATGGTTCAATGGGCATTATTTTGACACGAAATGGTATGAGTTCGATATGAACTAAGACAGGGATCCATGTGAATTACATTGAACTGATGTTACATGATATTGAACATTGAAATGGATGGTATATGAATTTTTTACATGTATAAATGTTGTGTTCATCCATTATTAATTTGTTTATGATGCGTACTTATATGGCTAACATGTTTGGTGTACATGTTTAGGCTTTGGCCAAATGTGTTGGATTATGCCATGTTTATCTTACCTATTATATGATTAAATGGTAAGCCATGTTTTATGTTATATGAACTTACTAAGTTTATATGCATACTCTATGTTATTTTTCATATCTTATAGTGTATCGGAAGCTCGTTCGGGTTGGAAGCTTGTCGGAGCTGTATCACACTATCCATAAGGTCTTTTAGTACTTTCGGTTGTTTTGATTTTGGTTATAATGGCGTGTATAGGTATATTGGCAAATGTGAGCTTATGTGTTTTGGTTGTTGATATGGCCATTTTACTTGGCTTGTGTTTTGGCATTTTGTTATTGAAATGACATATTTTGGTATCTATATAAGTAGCCTTAAAATAGTTGATGTTTGGTTTAATATGTTTGAATGATGGAAGATGAAATGATAGTAATGAATATGCATATTATATATGTCATGTGCCTTGTTTGGAAATGTGGTGAATTGGTACTTTGTTGTGAATGGCATTTATGAATGTTGATGCTAGTAGTTGAATGACATGTTTAGTACCATTTAGTGTGTTTTTGTAAGTAAATTCAATGGTATGTATTGATGCAAATATGCATAGAAGTTGATTGTTTATTTTGGCCAAATTGAATACATGGTTGTACATGTTTTGTTGTAGTTATTTGAAGTGCCTATGAGCATATTGGTTGTATGTTATTATACCTTATGTATATAGCTTGATTATGCATGATTTTGGTGCCTTGTTATGGTTTGTATATATATGCAATTTTGGGTGTCAGTACATGCCAAGATGGGTGACAAAAATGGCTTGTAAAATGGCCAATTTTCGTTCACACAGGTAGAGACACGGGCGTGTGTCTCAGCCGTGTGTAAGACACGGCTAGGCGACACGGCCATGTGTCCCCTGTAGCTTCCAAAGAGTTGCAAGTTAAGCTATTACATGACCTAACACACGACCTGGCACACGAGTGTGTGAGGTTATTTCGAAGGGTACACGGACTAGCATAGGGGCGTGTGGCTTGGCCGTGTGAACCAAGTCAGTGAGTTACACGGGCACGGACATGGGCTAGGACACGGTTGTGTGTCCCTACTTTGAATGCCCACACGGCCTGGCCATACTGCCGTGTGACCCCTGCAGTGTTGAAAATTTTCACTATTTTCTAAAAAATTCTATGAGTTTCTGATTTAGTCCCGACTTGTTTCTAATATATTTTTAGGGCCTCAATGGCTCGTTTAAAGGAGAATATGTATGATTTGTATTGTTTTTTTTAATATGATTATTGTTATGATTTGAAATGTTTAAGAATTGTATTTGTTTGAAGGGAAATTTTCGGTAATGCTCTGTAACCTTATTTCAGCGAAGGATACGGGTTAGGGGTGTTACACTTTGCATAGTAACAAGAAATGAATAGTGAAGCTAGAGTGCGCCAGAATAGGTGGTGAATCCGAGATGTATGTTATAGGCATGTATAGATAGTACCCTTAAGTAAGAAAGATCAGGGCGAACTCTGTGTTAAGTAATGGGTGTAGTCTACCTCGCCCGAAAGTTGTGGAAAAATCAGTAAGTATGAAATGAGGTCTTAAGTCTATTAATAAGGTAAATTACATGGTTAAGGACAATGTAAAGATAAGAATTCAGAAGGGACATAGAAAGTGAAGAATATGTAGTATTCTCAAAGGAAAGAAACGATCATTTGAGTTTGGACTTTGAACCTGAAACTTAATTGAGTGAAGGCTTAATGAATATGAAAGGAAGATAAGTCCTTAAAGGAATAGAAAGGAAGACAATGGTAAAAAATAGAAAGCAGTAGTTATAGTCTGTTAACTGCAATCTCAGTGAAGTAACCACCAGAAGGAATAAGGAAAAGTCACGGGACACATGAAGGCACGCTAAGCAATCATCACATTCTGATATGACGAAATAGGTATTTAAGGATTATCTCACTAAGTTCTTATGAACTTACTAATGTTATTTCCTGTTTTAGGTTATAAGGGAGTATGCGCTGAGGAACGATGCTAGGGCTATGCCAAAAAGAAAGTGGCGTGATGGGTTATTGTGCATACAGAGGAAGCTAAGCAGCATGCTTAAGTCTGAGCATAAGTTGTTTAAGTATCATTCACTGTATTTATAGTAGATTGAGAGATAAAATAGGGAATATTGAAATTTATTAATGTGAATTGTACATGTAAACCATACAATGTACACCCATAAGAGACTATTTTGTATTCATAGATAAAACTCGTACATGAACTAAAAGTTAAGTTACATCTGTAATAGGGTGTAATGTCTAACACTCGGATCCAGTAAATCAGATCGAGTGGTGGGCATTACAGAGGGGTTATATGCTTATGTATTCTGGAGGAGATCTCACTCCTATTGGTTATATCGATTCTTACTTCCAAATGTGTCGAGATTCGAGGAAATCAACATTGGTTTGTGTCTTTATCCTAAACGACAAGTCCATAGTATGGAAAAGTTTTGAGCAAGGTTGTACTGCCGACTCTACTATGGAGGTCGAATATGTGGCTGCTTCAAAAGAAACAAAAGAAGCAATATGGCTTTAGAAGTTCTTTACAGATCTTTAAGTCGTCCCTAGTAAGGAAAAAGCTATCACACTATATTGTGATAACAATGCGACAATAGCTAACACCAAGGAAACTAAAAGCCACAGGAGGACAAAACACATTGATAGAAAGTATCACATCATAAATGAGGTAGTAGCAAACTGAATAGTGGATGTAGTCAAGGTTGTATCAAAGGAAAACCTTGCTGACCCGTTTACCATGTAACACCTTATATCCGAATCGATCACTGGGTCCGGATACTAAGTGTCACAATTAACTCGAATTACTTAACTAAATTTCTAATCTGTGTTACTTCCAAACTTAGACAATACCAAATTATACGCTCGTTTTTCTTACCATTCAAATTTATTCAATCCCTTGAAAAACATCAAATTTCAAAATTTAAACTTCCAACATGGTCCATATCATACTAATAATAAGATCTTACAATCATCCTACCTTATTAAGCATGAATAATTATTTACAATAACTTGAAACTTAAGTCTTTATTACAAATTTACTCAATTAGTCCCCGAGGCATGGCCTCTAAGGGTGCCCCTCTAAATACATGAAACAACTACCACGCCCTTCACGAAATTCTGGCGATATTTGGCTTGGTCCCACCACATGATCCCCAAGTCATTCATTTACCCTGCATACAAGGCAGTAGATTTATAAGTTCAAATGAACTTAGTGAGATCTTGTACATCAAAATTCATAGAAAACTCTTAAATTTTAGGGAAAGTAGGATTTCATGTGCAGAATTAAAACTCCTTGTGTTTCGTAGGAGATTCCATAAATTCACTAGCGTAACCAATGCCTTGCTTTCTCTGAGCTAACCGTTGGTGAACATATCCACTTATCTAGCCATAAATATGCTCTTCCAAATAACAATTTCTTATGGGACTTGACTCAGTCCAGCTTCATCTCAGACTCCCATTTTACCTTTCTTTATTTAAATCCTTAAATATAACTATATATGTGTATATACAGATCGAGAACTACTATTGCTATTGGCAGAATTGCAATTACCTACACCACATCGGTGACTCCTGACCCTGATCCATTCATTCCACGCTGAACTAAACATAAGTTTACCACATTACCCCGATGATTAACTTCTTTTGACTTAGCCCTTGTATAGCCCTTCCGTAAAGAAGACCCAATGCGCCATCCTCATTTGCGGTCTTGAATACGAGATTTGTGTAACATCCCAATTCTGGCGGATTAAAGGTTATGGCATGTAGTTTTAAAATAGTTTGTGTAGTGAAGTAGTATCCGCCCAAGTACTTCTTTTGGCGTATAGGATAGGCGTTTTCCAAGCGATGTTTAAGTTAATTATGGTTCTATGTCATGTTAATTGGAATATGATTACAACTATAACACCCCTATCCCGTATCCGCCCCCGGATTAGGGTTACGAGGTATTACCAAACAAAAAATAGTTCATCACGATCATTTATTAAAATTCATACACGAAACTATAATGACTTCTTTACAATAGTTATCAAAATTCAAACAGCAACCATTCACTCATTCATATATGTCAAATTCATATATATATAGCACATAACCAATTAATTCAAACATGCCTTATTAATCATATCACGAATACGAACCATGCTTCAAATTCCATCAACTCAATATACTCCATTCAATCAAAATTTTTGAACCATATGTACATCACTTTTTGGTATTTGACTACCTAATTTAAACCAATCATATTTTATTCCATATATCAATCACATATATCACCTCATTCTTTAGTATACATCTATTTCAATGACTAATTAATATACGAACCATTTTATATACCTATGCACTTTCACATAACAAGTTAAAACAAATTATATTATACCATTTATTAGTTATCCAAATATTATTCATTAGCAAACATTAACAAATGGATAAATATAATCTTTATACATTACCAAATATCAAAATTTCATGCCTATCAAAATGAACCAAATACCATAGTCGAATAAAACTATGCATCATATATATATATGTATATCATAATTTATCTCACCTAATGATCAAAGCAATTTTCATCATTTACAAAACAACTTACAAGGCAATTTATACATCAAAACATAGGTTATTAACAAGTCACACCAAATATCCAAATTCACATGGCATAGCATAGTCATCACATAGCAAATACAAACATATACCAATATTAACATTTAACCGAACAACTAACCACATAAATATATCCAATTTGCGAATCGGAAGATAGATTATAGACATCATTTATTATTTATCAATGCACAAAATAAGCTAATTTAAATAGTCAAAGTACTTCCAACAATTACATAACATTTGAATACCTAAATCATATACTTTATTTACCATATAAAATCGTACCTAAATAACCGATGCTCAATCAATATATATATGTATTCATCATTTACCTCATTACTCAAACCAAAACATATAACCATGAAACATACTTCCCAAACTGAACTTTTACCATAACTGAATATATATACAAACATTAGCATCATTATCAAGCCATTTTCGCATGGCTACAAATATACAGATCAAAACGAACCATATCGAAACTAGCCTATACATGCCATAAGTCAAAAGTATAAACTTTTAAAATACCGAAATAGTGATTGATAGTGTGACGATGTTCCTGGATGATCCCCGAACTCGAGCTAGCTTTCAAAATCTATAAAACAATGAAAAGACACACAAAGTAAGCTTTGGAATCTTAGTAAGTCATAAGTAAATAAACTTATAACACATGAAGTAAATATAACCAACTCTTCAATGAAAAATCATGGCTAATCACATGTATAAATATCACATTCCTCATCCAACTCACTTGTTAATGATTCATAAGCATCACTTACCTTAACCTTTCAATTTTCATATAACATCATACATATCTGAATTGATTACTCATTCTCATAGTCATCCACTTCTCAATATTTCCTGTTGAACCGTTCGGAATTGATAAGGATACTCGGATAGTACATAAAGCTCGTACAATGCCATATCCTAGATATGGTCTTACATGTTATAATATTTCGATGCCACTGTCCCAGACAGGGTCTTACACTAAATCATATATGATGCAATGTCCCAGACATGGTCTTACATGAAATCACACCTCAGAGTCCTAATGTCACGACATACGTATCCTATACTATTCCTATTGTTCGTACGGGGCTTTCGGATGTCGTAATTCTGTTGATACTTTCTCGTATTCAAATATTCAGCAACCAAAGCAATTCAATAACGAATAAACATATATAAATCAATTTAAAGGTATTTATTTGCATATGAACTTACCTAGTATATATGATGAACAGATCGGATCGACTACTCGCCAACTTTCGATTTCCCCCGATCTAAATCTAATTTCTTTCTTTCTTGATCTACATGAATTCAAATTTAGCTCATTTAATCACCTATTCATTCAATTTCACTCAAAAATATCTATTTGGAAATTTTTGCACTTTAGCCCCTAAAGTTTCACATTTATTCAATTTAGTCTCTATTTCACAAAATCACAAATTACACAAAAGTTCAATACACCCATGCTTAGCTGAATTTATTAGAGGTCCCTAGCAGCGCAAAATTTGCATTTATTTCACATTTCAACCACTCAATTTACACATTTCTCAATTTAATCCTTAATAAGTATTTTTATAAAAAAATCACTTAGTAAAACATGATAATCTAACATCAAATATTTATTTTTCATCATCAAACAACAAAAACATCAAGCTATCATCAATGGCAACTCACAAATTCATCAACCAATCCAAAAATTAAGGCATGGGCTAGTTAGAATACGAAGCAACAATCACAAAAACATAGAAATCATTAAAATCGAGCTCAAAACATACCTTAATCAATAGCAACAATGGCCTTTCTTCTTTTGATTCTTCGTGAGAATGATGAGAAAATAAGCTTAAAAATTGTTTTTGTTTTATTTATTATACATTAATACATAGTTTACCATTTTACCATTGGTTATTAAATCATTTAATCATCAAGTATAAGGCCATTAATGTCCATTAATCTTATCAATGGCATAATAACACCATAAGGACATTTGGTTTAATAAACCATAGCAAATAGACACTCTTAACTTATAACATGCTACTTTTTCATTTTACGCGAGTTAGTCCTTTTCTCAAATTAAGCATCCGAACAATAAATTTATTTCACAAAAAAATCACACATATATAATCGCATGCTGTAAACATCAAAAATAATATTAAAATAATTTTACAACCTCGAATTTGTGCTTCCAAAACCATTGTTCCTATTTAGCTAAAATCGGGTTGTTACAACAACAAAGTAAAAAGGTAGTTATGGTATGAGTTCACGCCAGAAGTAAAGTGCGCTTATATGTCTGAAGTAATGTTCAAGTTACGATACAAGTTAATCTAGTTAGGAGCCAATCGGATTGAGTAATTGGGTATTTAAAACATTTGATTTTCATTTATTTCACCCTCAGATTTTGTAGGCCATTATGAAAGACAAACTCTAAATTTAGGTGACACATGTTAAGCTCTTATAAGTGAAATTTGACTATTTATATATGTGTATGAGCTTAGATTTAGACGGTTGTTCTTTTTCTTCCTTTTTCTAAATTACTACTATCTGGTTCTTTTTGGAACCAAACGCAACGCATTTCTTTCTTTTTTAAGCATGAAGTTGTAATTCTACATGTTAAACTCCAAAAGAGTAATCTGTAAAGAAAATACGAGTAGTAGAATGAATGTATGAGACTCTGCATGGTGGTTGTCAGTGTTTGAGATGTAAAGAATTGTTTTTGAGTGAGTCTTTGACGATGTTCCTATGTTCTATTAGTAGTGGTTGCTGCAGTTTCATGTTGGATGTTGAGTCTAGAGTTCAAGCTGCTGTACGTGAGTGTCAAGTAAGTTTTTATGCTGACTCTTGCATGTATACTGTTCATACCGAAGCATATCTGTAGGAAAATTGATCAAACTATGAATCTGAAATCTAGAAAATTATAGTATGAATAAGATATGTATGTGATTATATGAATGATTACTTTAGAATATTTGTGACATTATGAATGTCTGCTAAGGATAGTACATATAATTTGTATGGAATTTGATAAGTTCAAGTATGTGATGGGTGTTGTATGAGTACTTTGATGTTGAAGTTTGGCTAGATACATATGTTTGGAATGTATGCTATGATATGTGTGTTCTTTGGGGTGTATGTTGAGGAATTAAAGTGTTGGGCTTAGATTGTGTTAGTGCATGAAAAGTTTGTAAATGAATCTGTGTCTGATCACTGCAGGACAGAAAACATGAACTCTGATATTTAACTCTAAAGGAAAAGTCCATTGTCATGACAAACTCTTAAAAATGAACTAATGAATGGAGATTTCCCAATGTAGTACTCTATGTGTCCTAGGACGATGATGGGAAAAACCTCACGTAATGTGAGTTTAGGAAATCCATTGTAACACCCCATACCGCCTGGACGCCAAGCCGAATATCGACATGCCACACCACCGTCTCGCTACTTGTTCATCTAAAATGACATGTTATTTCTCATGCATATTTTTTTCCGATTAATAATACCATAGCTTTATCATTAACTATAAACCATACATTCACTTTTTGTTGATAAACCATGCCAAGAATTCATAAAATAACAGAACATAGGTATTAATCATGCATTAGGACCATTCTTCAAAATTTCCCAAAAATGTTATGTAGGTATCGATACAGCCTCTATGGTATCGATAGCACCAGAAAAATTGATACCAAACTAGCATTTTGTTTCTCGCCAAATTTTGAAACATCAAAAAATATCGGTGCCTTTTGTGAGGTATCGATACTCGAGAAAAGGTATCGATACCAAATTGGTATTTTGACTCTCTGTACTTTCAAAAATATAGGCGTATCGTTTTAAAAACCCTAACATATAAGAGCATTTAAATCATTCAAACTTAAAGTGGACTCTATCACCACTCATCAGATACACGGATCTCTATTACACCACACATAGACTCGTAGAGTCAATCATATCCCGTAAGCGAAGCATATAGCTAACACTCTCCAACACACCACACATGCATATCCCGATGAATAGAGCTTAGCTCACATTGTCTTATCTCTCCAACATTGTCATTAGGCCTCGGCGCCCTATATATCACAACACACATAGGTGAGTACTCACAATCCTATGGCATGCCAACTATATCCAACGGTCTCATTAAGTCACAACGCCAAAGTATCCATATTAATATTACATATTTACGTACTGATTTTCCGCACATATTCGTTGCATGTTCACATTATTAACACAATGTAATCTCTATAATAAGGCATAAGAACATACCCTCGTATTTACCGTCACATGACATGAATAATATACTCTCATATTCACTTCCACAACAGTCAACATAAACTCATAGCACATATCATAGCATCTCATATGTTTATGATTTTACAAATTCACAAACAAACATATCTCACATTTAATCATAGGTGTGAGAACACTTACACTAGGAATTTAGAGGAGGGGTTTAAGCTAGCTCTAAATTCCCAAATACATAACGAATCATCCACGAGCAGCGATTCTAAAACACTCATCGAAATATTCACTTTTGCTGAAAAACTGAAAGCTTAGACAAGTTTCCCTTTGCCCTTATATCTACTCATTGAAGGTCCTACCGACTTTGACACTTCAACAAGACAAGCCACACATATATCTAGTCAACAACCAGTCAATAACTCACCTAAAATAGCCACAAACACAAGCCTAGGCTACACTCTTTTCTAACCAAAACCTTTAGCACGACAAACTTAAAATTCGAATAACTGAGTCTACACTTAATCTTTTTGTATGAAATGAATTCCATTCATCTAGATATTCATCTACAACTAATTCTCAACCTTCAAACTACACAAAACTACATTTTTTAAGGTATCAAAATTCATTACAACAAAAATTCATTAAAACCCGAGAAATCCTTGACGAAACTTCAACGTTGCTTTAGAAAGCTTCTAATTAGATTAAAAATAATTGAAAAACACTTTAAAACCAAGTTTTTATCCACAAAATCAAAATTCACCATTAAAGACCCAATTTTCGGCTTTTACCTAAAACATGCATTTTAATGGCTAAAAATTTAATTTAAAGAATCGACTAACGTTTAAATCTAAGAGGAAAATGATTGATTGCCTTGAGTGCAAGAAAATCGAGCTTTGACTCAAACCTGGAAAAACACACATTTCGGAGAAGATGATGAAGATAGTGGAATTCTTGGGTGATTTTCTTAGTTTTAATGGAGTTTAAGGCTCAAAGGTGTTAGGATTCAAAGAGAATTAGGAATGAATATCAAAAGCAAGTGGGAGGGATATAGGAGAGCAAGAAACGACAAGCAAATGAGAAGAAAAACTTTCATGAAATAAAACTGGGAATGGGATGTTTATTAAGTTGATTTTGAAAAATTGGTTTAATTACTTCATAAAGACTCATAGCTTTGAACTTTTTACAAATCAGTCCCTTTTCTAAAATTAATGACAATGAAAACTCGTTTCCAAAAATTAACTTAACTTTATGAAAACCATTGTCAAAAACATTATCAAGTACCAACCTTACGAAATTCCAAGCTCATATAGGTTAAAATTCCTAAAATACCCCTAAAACTCCTAGGCCTCATTTTGGGGTGTGACAACTCTCCCTCACTAAAAGAATTTCGTCCTCAATATTACCTGAGCTAAACAAGTAAGGATATTGATGTCTCATTGCTTCCTCAGCTTCCCATGTAGCCTCTTTTGTTTTGTGATTGCACCACAAAACATTAACCAACAGAACTCTCTTATTTCACAAAACCTTCTTTTCACGAGCTAGAATGTCAACCGGTTCTTCCTCATAAGTAAGACCAATTCAGACCTCAATCTCTTCAATTGACACAACATGCAACGGATCTAAGCAATACTTCTATAGCATAGATACATGGAAAACATCATGAATTCTCTCAAGTTTTGGTAGTAACTTGAGTCGATAAGCTACTGGTTCAATCCTCTCAACAACTTCATAAGGCATACATTGGACTTTATTTACCCTTTCTTCCAAACCTTAAAACTTTTTTCCATGGGGAAACATTCAAAAACACCTTATCGCCAACTTGAAACTCGATATCTATGTAACACCCCTAACCCGTATCCGTCACCAGATTAGGGTTACAGAGCATTACCGTATAAATGGAACATCAAAACATACATTTCATATATCATTGAAAACATATTACAATACATTAATTCATATACATATCATCCCTTAATCGAGCCCTTGAGGCCCTAGAAACACCTTAGAAACAATTTGAGACCCAATCGAAAACATTTGGAAAGTTTAAGAAAAAGTTAGAAAAATTTCACTACAGGGGTCACTCGGCCATGTGCCTCACACGGCTGAGACACATGTCCGTGTCTCAAGCCATGTAACCTTCGAACTAGGGACACATGGTCGTGTCCCAAATCGTGTCCTCAACCGTGTAACTCTCTGAGTAGGATCACATGGCTGTGTCCTATGCCCGCGTTCCAGCCCGTGTAACTCTCGAAATAGCCCTACACACCCGTGTGCTAAGGTGTGTAACTAACTGACTTGCATGCAATAGAACCTAAAGGGGACACACAACCGTGTCGCCAGGCCATGTGTCACATATGATTGAGTCACACGCCCGTGTCCTAGGCTGTGTGGACATGAATTTACCCAAAATCAAGCCATTTTCAACACCAAATCATGCACAAACCTATAGGTCTTTTGTGCACCTAATCAAGACATCAAAACATTATTAAAACTCACATGAAAGGAAAATTTCAATAGTTCAAAATTAATCAACCAATATGACATACAAGGCACCTCAAATGCAAACATCCAAAACTTACCAAAACATGCATATGTTACCACTTACTATTCATCAACTACTAGTTCCAAGAACTTATTAAACATACAACATAAGGTAGCTCAAAAACACAAACCAGCAAATGATATTAATAAACCATTCTCATTCATTATCAAAAGTGACCAAAAGTACTTTCTAAAGCAAGCATTATACCTATTATGCATACATGACACTAAAACACAAACACATTTAGTTATTATTTACATATTCATCAAACACCACAAATTCAACTCTATAAGTTTATACATGACACTACCCTAGGAGATACAAAAACTACCAATATCGATGGATAGTGTGAGTGGAAGTTTTGATCTGTCCAAAATGTCAGTAGCGATGATCTACAAAAAAAAAATCCACAAGAACAAATAAGCTTATAGAGCTTAGTAAGAACATAATATATCATTTAATCTAACAATAATTGAATACGATTCATATATTATTCAATTTAGAGCTACCAGAGTCTAATTAGGGCACAAAAATAAATTCAGAGGTATCGAATTACAAAATGGGGCACATGTGTGCAATGCAAGGGTACTGAAGTACAAACAGAGGCACTTATCGCAATTCAGGGGTAACAAAGTACAAATAGGGGCACGTATGTGCAATTCAGGAATAATCTGGTAGCTCTGTTTACATATCAAAAACACTACGAACTTACCTCGACGACTAAGGCGTAAGAACGTAATCGACTAATCTAAGGCTTTAGTTTTTCCCTGACCTAGATCCGTACGTGGTCTATCTTGATCTAAATAGACAAATTTAATCCATTTAATATCCCTAGCATTCAATTTAGTCCACATTTCATATTTTGACTTTTCACAATTTACTCATTAAGCTCATAAATTGAAATTTAAACATTTTAATCCTCTTCTTAAGCTAGGCAAGTTCTCAAGGGACTTAAACCAATTCATACAAACCATCATTTCATAAATTTAATATGAACTTTAACCATTTTTACAACCAAGTCCCTAAATACAATTTCCATAAAAAATCACTTTACAAAACTTGTTTATTTATCAACAAGGACTCATAATCTACCATTAAACATTAAGAATCATACAAAAGAATTCATGGCATAACCCTCAATCTTTAACAATTTTACAAATTGATCCCCAGGCTAGCTAGATTAAGCTACAACGATCTCGAAAACATAAAAATCATTAAAAATGGGACTCAAAATCATACCATGCAAGTGAATTACCCTAGCCGAATTCAAAGTTTCCTCTCCCATGGTAATTTCGGTTGAAAAAAAAAAGGAAGATGACATCTTTTATTAGTTTAATTTTAACTTTAATTTACCCTTTAAAAACCATCAAAATTTCAATAAAAATTTTCCATGAATATCCACTAACTATTCAAATGGTCTAATTACCATCTAATTTCATTCACTTTAAAGTTTCATAACCATTTGACCCTTTTAATGAATAGAACTCTACTTTTGTATTTTTTATGATTTAGTCCTTTGCACTTAATTAATCATGCAAACATCAAAATTTCTTAACGAAATTTTAATACGACCTTAATAACATCCCATAGACATTAAAATAATAAATAATAATTTATTCGTCAGATTTGTTGTCCCAAAACCACTATTCTGATTTCACTAACAACGGGCTTTTACAATCTCGACACTTCAAATCCACATAAGATTTCTGCCTATCTGCTTATCTTCTGCTCCTTTCAACCTTTCACATATCAATTTTACTTTCTCTTTGGTCTCACAAACTAATTCTAGTCCAACAAAACACTTTTCCTCCAACTCTATCCAACATAAAGAAGTTCTACACTTCCTACCATACAACGCCTCAAAAGGTGCCATGCGAATACTCACTTGGAAACTATTATTGTAAGCAAACTCTGCAAAGGGTAGATATCGCTTCCAAATACCATTGAACTCAATAACATAGCTTCGCAACATATCTTCTAACACTTGAATTACCTTCTCTGATTGACCATCACTTTGGGGATGATAAGTCGTACTGAAAGTAAGCTTCAATCCCAAAGCCTCTTGCAAACATTTCCAAAACCTTGAGGTAAACCTCGGATCCCTATTAGAAATAATCGAAACTGGAACCACATAACGACGAAAAATCTCAATAATATACAACTTTTCTAACTTCTGTAATGAATAATTGGTACGCACTGCTAGGAAATGCATACTCTTCGAAAATCGATCAATTATAACCCAAACTTAATCCTTCTTCGAAGGAGTCAATGGCAAACATGAAACAAAATCCATAGTAATCCTTTCCCACTTCCATTCAGGAATCATAATAGATTGCAACAACCCTGAAGGAAATTGATGTTCAGCTTTCACCTTTTGACAAACCAAACATTAAGCCACAAAATTTGTAACGTCACGCTTCAACCCAGGCCACCAATAAATTTCATGAAGATCATGATACATCTTCCCACTACCTGGATGCATAACATAAGGGCTACTATGAACCTCAGTAAGGATCACTTGCCTTAATTCCACATCTTGCGACAGACACAATCTACCTCGAAAATTCAAGATACCATCGCCGTCTACATGGAAATCCCCTTTAATTCCTTGCTCAACCTGTCAAATCCTCTTTAGCAAATCCTTATCTAACGATTATTTTTCCTTAATCTGCTGTGAAAAAGTCAGCACACAAACCACCATCACTAGCTAAACTCAAGCGCGCAAACATAGCTCTCAACTCTGTTATCAACTTCCTACTCAAAGTGTCAGCAACAACATTCGCCTTACTAGGATGATACTCAATCACACAGTCATAGTCCTTCAATAGTTTAATCCAATGCCTTTGCCTT
Source organism: Gossypium raimondii (assembly GCF_025698545.1). NCBI lineage: Eukaryota > Viridiplantae > Streptophyta > Magnoliopsida > Malvales > Malvaceae > Gossypium > Gossypium raimondii. The sequence continues at coordinate 34,496,045 of NC_068574.1, read as the reverse complement.
AAATGCAACTCCTTTTGGGAGAGGAGATACTTAAGGCTCTTATGATTAGTGTAGATTACACACTTCTCTCCATAAAGATAACGACGCCAAATCTTAAGTGCAAACACCACAGCTGCTAACTCCAAATCATGAGTAGGATAGTTCCGTTCATGCGTCTTCAATTGCCTTAAAGCATAAGCCACAACTGTACCTTCTTACATCAACACAAAATCGAGCCCTATATACGAAGTGTCACTATAAACCATAAATTTTTTTTCATGTTGCAGTTGAATAAACACATGTGCCTTCGTCAACACTGTCTTAAGCTTATCAAAACTCTTCTACCTTTCACCAGCCATTTGAACACCACACTATTTTGAAGTAGTTACGTTAAGGGTGCAGTAATGAGAGAAAATCCTTCAACGAATCTATGATAGTAACCAACTAAACCTAAGAAACTCTGAACTTCAAGAACAATCCTAGGCGGCTTCCACTCTACAATTACTTCAATCTTCTTAGGATCCACTCGAATCACTTCTGCTGAAAGCACATGTCCCAAAAATGTCACTTCCTTAAGCCAAAATTCACACTTAACTTCACATATAGTTTTTATCCCTCAAAATTTGCAAGACAACCCTTAGATGCTCGTCCTGATCCTCCTTAGAATGAGAGTACACCAAAATATCATCTACAAATACGACCACAAACTGATCCAAGTATGAATGAGATACTCAGTTCATAAAATCCATGAATGCAACAGGGGCATTAGTTAAACCAAACGACATCACCAAAAACTCATAATGCCCATATTAGGTCCTAAAAGTAATTTTCAACACATCAGGCTCCTTCACCTTTATTTGATAATACCCACCCAGATCTTAAATCAATCTTTGATAACACCGTTGCACCTCGAAATTGATCAAACAAGTTATCAATCCAAGGAAAAGGATACTTATTCTTAATAGTCAACTTATTAAACTGTCTATAGTCAATATAGATCTGCATCGTACTATCCTTTTTCTTAACAAATAAAATCGATGTACCCCACAGAGATACACTCAGTCGAATGGACCCTCTATCCAACTACTTTTGGAACTGAATCTTTAACTCATTGATCTCTTTTGGTGTCATGCAATAAGGTGCAATGGACATTGGTGTAGTACCAGGATAAAGCTCAATTCCAAACTCCACTTCTCTTTTCAGCGGCAAGCCAAGCAACTCTTTAGAAAACACGTCAAGAAATTTTCTAACGGTTTAAATATCCTTAACTCTCAACTCCTTACTAACCGAATTCATCACATAAGGTAAATAAGCTTTATAAACTTTACCCATCAACTTCTCAACCTTCATAGTCGAAACCACATTAGACATAAAACCCGGTCTTTTGCCAACAACAACAATTTCTAACCCATCACTATTTCTCAAGGTAATTTGCTTAGTCTTAAAATCTACCTTAGCCTTATGCTCAGTTAACCAGTCCATGCCCAAAATAACATCAAATCCATAAAATGGTAGTTTCATGAGATCAATAGAGAAAACGTGCCCTTGAATCAGAAGAGGACACCTACGGTAAACCTTATTCACAACAACACTATCTCTAAAAAAACTAACTGTAGTCATTCCCAAATCAATAGTCTCTACAGGAATCCCTAACTTACAAGCTAATTCACTCAGAATATATGAATGTGTAGAACCAGAATCAACCAAAGAAAATAATAGAAAATATTACAAAGTGAAACTACCTATAATAACATCAGTTGGATCTTATTCTTCAAGTTCCCTAACAGCATAAACTCGAGTTAGACCTCCAGACTCAACCTATGAGGCTATTGTATGAGCAAAATTCTGCTACCTAATCGGTCTCCCATTACCTCTACTGCGACCACAACCCCTAAAAGGCGCAGTGTAGTTGTCGAACTCTGAGTCTATGATACCTCAATTCTATTCGAACAGTCCCTAAGAAAATGTTCTTTCGAACCACACTTATAGCATCCATCTATCAACTTATGACACTCTCCAAGATGACTACGATCACAATGAGCATAAAGCAGCCATCTAGAACCACCAGTAGAACCGCCAGTGCTAGTTACAATATTACTCTATTGTTTAGACTGACTCGGTCGAGACCCACGTCTTGCACCCCTACCAGAGTTGTAATTATCATGCCCTCTTTTGGGCAGACGTTAACAAGCACCATTGGAAACCCTCTTACCAATTTCAGGCACTACAGAATGAGTTGGCTCAGCCAAAGTCTCATCCATAGCCTTGGCTTTTTCCACAAGATTATCAAAGAACTTTGTATTGTGGGCCACTAAATAAACCCGAATCTCTTAGTTAAACCCAAAACAGAACCTCTTAAAATGATCCTTCTCAATCAACACCATCTCAAGAGCATATTGACTAAGGCACACAAACTCTGCCTCATAGTCAACCACAAATAACCCATCTTGTACAAGATCTAAAAATTCCCGCTTACGAGCTTTCATATACTTCTTGCCCATAAACTTCTTCCTAAACACCTCAAAGAAATAATCCCAAGTTAAACAATCAATGGTTGTACCTCTCCTAACAGTATTCCATTGACGATGCGCCTCTCCATCAAGTAGGGACACAGTACAACCCAATTTCTCCTCTGAAAGATTAAATAGATTGGATTATTATCGGTTGATACATGCGAGTATTTGAAAGAATATTTCCAACACTCTAGAAGTAGAAGTTGCGATCTTTACAGTGAAAGGAAGAATAGTCTGGGTATCGCTCTCGAGTTCTGTAGACATGTAAAAACTCAGAATGATAGCTCAAAGTTTGGCTTTTGAAAGAAGCAGACTGTAGTAGTGAATCCCTAAGCAGTAGAATGGTCAATATTTTACCATGGCATTATTATGATATAAAAATAACACCTGAGTAATTCCAAACTTTGAGAATTGCCACAACATTTCATTTTCCCTAGCATATTTTCATTCATAATTGATTTTATTAATCCATTCATTAAGTCTCTTTATCAATTTGTTATCTATTTCTTTTGCACAGTTTAATTAGTAAATTTTATAAGTAATAGTGTAACCAATTATTTTAATCAATTTTGATCCTTGTGGAGACGATACTCACTCAACACTTTATTACTTTATTTGACATGTATACTTGCACATTCGCATTACACTTTCACACGCGACAAGTTTTTGGCGACGTTGCTGGGGATCGATAAAGTAATATTGGTGAAAATTTGGTATGTTATTACCTCTTTAATTTTGTTTGTTTAGCTTAATTTGTTATTTTAATTTTTTTTCAAGATTTTTATTGGTGCATGAGTAGAGATATTTCTATAATTGAATAGTATTCTTTTGATCCAAAGATTGAGAGAACCTTGAAAAGAAGGAGAAAAGAATTGCGAGAAATGGAAAGAATTAGAAATGATCAGGTTAAAGAAGAGCCATTACATCAGTAATAGATGATAAAGACAGACCCATTCGAGAACATGTAGTGCCGGTCTTGGATTATCTGAAGCCAGGAATTTTCAAGCCCCATATTCAAGCTCAAGATTTTGTGTTAAAGTCGGTGAAGTTTCAAATGTTACAAACTAGAGAGCGGTTTAGTGGCTTGCCTACTGCGGATCCACGGTTGCACTTAAGACTCTTTTTGGAAGTTTACAATTCATTCAAGTAGCACGGTGTTCCTGAAGATGCCCTAAGACTGAAGTTATTCCTTTATTCATTGCGACATTGTGTTAGAGCATGGTTAAATACATTGTCATCAGGTACGGTGGCATCTTGGAACGAACTTTGAAAGAGGTTTCTACTATGATATAATCCTTCAAACATGAATGCCAAATTGAGGAATGATATTATGTCCTTTTGGTAATCTGAGGATGAAACATTATATGAAGCATGGGAGCAATTCAAGGAGTTAATTAGAAAATGCCCAATGCATGGTTTTCAACAGTAGATGCAAATAGAAATGTTTTACAATGGATTGAATAGACATAAAAAGGATGGTGGTTGGAGCATCTGCCAATGGGACTTTGCTTGATAAATCATATAATGAGGCATATGAAATTCTGGAAAGGATAGCAAACAATGATTATCAATACCCTACTACAAGAGTAGAGACTGGCAGAAGAGTTACTGGAGTAATGAAACTTGATGCAATTACTTTCCTAACAGCTTAGGTATCATCTTTAACTAATATGATTAAAACACTGAAAATACTAGCTACAATGCAGGAAATGAAAGCAACTGAGTTGGCATGTGCTTATTGCGGAGAAGATCATGTTTTTGATGAATGCCCATCGAATCCAACCTCATTTTATTATATGAGAAATTTTAATGGCAAAAACAACCTATATTCCAACACATATAATTTGGGGTGGAAGCAACATCCTAATTTCAGTTGGAGTAATCAAGGGGTGATAAATTCCAACAATGTTATTCAATAGAATGTTACGAGCGCACTGCCTAGATACAATTAACCCATGCCCCAGTAAAATTCTTAACAAAATTCAGCTTCAAGTTCTTCATCTATGGAAGATCTATTGAAGGAAGACGTGTTGGTAAGTGTTGACAAATTTATTTTTCCCTCAAATTTTATTATTCTGGAATGTGAGGCTGATAAAGAGGTTCCAATCATACTTGGGAGACATTTTCTAGCAATTGGTAGAATATTAATTGATGTACAAAAAGGTGAATTAACTAGGAGAGTTAATGATCAACAGATAACCTTTAATGTTTTCGATGCTATGAAGTGTGTAGATACAAATGAAAAATGTCATGCTATTAAGATTGTTGACACAATAATTCAGGAAGAATTTGCAGAATTTTATCACAATAATTTTGATACTCATTTGATTTAATTGAAGCAGAAACGATTGAAAAGCTTAGTGAATTGATAGAAGCTAAGCAAATTGAGAATGGATCAATGAGAAGTTTTGAATAATTAAATTTATCGGACCTTTCTTTTAAACCTCCTCAACCATCCATAGAAGATCCTCCTACATTGGAATTAAAGTCTTTGTCAGTACATCTGAAGTATGCTTACTTGGGAGATAACAACAAATTGTCAGTAGTTATTTCTACAGCATTGACATTAGATTAAGAGGCTCAATTATTGAAAGTTTTAAAAAAATCTAAGAAGGCATTGGGGTGGACAATTGCAAATATCAAAAATACCATTCCAGCAACCTGCATGCACAAGATATTACTAGAGGATTGCCATGGCAAATCTATCGAGCAACAAAGAAAATTGAATCCCATTATGAAAGAAATTGTCAAAAAGGAGATTATCAAATGCCTGGATGCTGGAATTATATACCCAATTTCTAATAGTTCTTAGGTGAGCCCTGTTCAATATGTACCTAGAAAATAGGTTGTCATCGTGGTAAGCAATGATAACAATAAACTCATTCCTACTTTTACTATCACGGGATGGAGGGTTTGTATGGACTATCAGAAACTCAACAAAGTAACAAGGAATGACCATTTTCCACTGTCATTTATCGACTAGATTTTAGAAAGATTAGCAGGGAAAGCCTTTTATTGTTTTCTATATGGTTATTCGAGGTACAACCAGATTGCCATAGCTCCTACTGATCAAGAGAAAACCACATTCACATGTTCTTACGGAACTTTTGCATTACGATGAATGCCATTTGGATTATGCAATGCCCCTGCAACATTTCCGCGTTGCATAATGGCAATATTTTCAGACATAGTGGAGAAATTGTTAGAAGTTTTTATGGATGACTTCTCAGTGGTTGGCGATACTTTTGAAGATTGTTTAAAGAATTTGGAGTTAGTTCTTTATCAGTGTGAAGAAACCTACCTTGTTCTTAATTGGGAGAAATGTCACTTCATGGTCTGTGAATGCATTGTTCTAGGACATAAGATTTCACAACAAGGGAATGCCATCGAGAAAGTAAAAATTGAAGTTATTGAGAAATTGCCACCACCCTCTACAGTTAAAGATATTCACAGTTTTCTTGGCTATGCAGGATTTTATAGATGATTTATCAAAGATTTTTCGAAAATATCCAAACCCATGTGTACATTGTTAAAGCACAACTAATTTTTCAATTTTGATGAGTCATGCTTACAAGCATTTGAGGAATTGAAAAGGCGGCTAGTCACAGTACCAATAGTCATAACACCAAATTGGACATTACTTTTCGAACTTATGTGTGATGCTAGTGATTTTGCCATAGGAGCAGTACTTGGGCAAGGAAAGGATAAGGTATTTCATGCTATCTACTACGCAAGTCGTACATTGACAGATTCACAGCTAAATTACACCACCACTGAGAAGGAGCTATTGTGTTATTTGCCTTTGAAAAATTTAGAGCTTATTTAGTGGGCACCAAAGTTACGGTTTATACGAACCACTCTGATATTAAGTACTTGGTGACCAAGAAAGATGCCAAGCTTAGATTAATTCAATGGATACTACTATTGTAGGAATTTGATCTGGAAATTATAGATAGGAAAGGCACAAAAAATCAAGTGGTTGATCACTTGTCTCGAATTGAAGCAGGAAATGAAGACGATAATATTTAGTGCATTCAGGGTGATTTCCCAGATGAGCAACTGTTAGTTGCTATGGCATTACCATGGTATGTCGATGTCGTAAATTTTTTGGTTAGTGGTTTGCTGCCACCTGAGCTTACCAATCAAAGATGAAGGATATTTATCCATAATGCCAAGAAGTATTATTGGGATGAGCTATTTTTATTCAAACATTATGCAAACCAGATGATTTAGAGGTGTGTTCTAGATGGCGAGATTTAAAGTATTTTATATCATTGTCATTCAGCATCATATGGAGGACACTTCTGGGGCATGAGAACTACTGGAAAACTTCTCTGATATGATTTTTATTGGCCAACCATGTTTAAAGATGCTCATGAATTTTGCCAAGCTAGCGATCACTGTCAAAGAATTGGAAATCTATCGAGGAGGTATAAAATGCCATTGCAAACTATTTTAAAGCTGGAACTATTTGACGTATAGGGAATTGATTTCATAGGTCCATTCCTACCTTCTTGGGGCAATGTATACATACTTTTAGCTATTGATTATGTCTCCAAGTGGGTTGAGGTTGTTGCTTTACCAAAGAATGATGCCAAATCGGTACTGAAAATTCTACATAAGAATATTTTTACCAGGTTTGGTACCCCTCGTGCTCTAATTAGTGATGAAGGTTCACAATTTGACTGCAAATTAGTTGTTAATGCTCTGAACAAGTATAGAGTTAAGCATAAAATTTCCATGGCATATCATCCCCAGAAGAATGGACAGGCAGAAGTATCTAATAGAGAGATTAAACAAATTCTAGAGAATGTAGTCAATCCCAACCGCAAAGATTGATCATCAAAATTGGATGAAGCTTTGTGGGCATATTGCACTGCATTCAAGACAACCTTGGGGATGTCACCTTTCAAGCTTGTTTATGGGAAACCCTATTATTTTCCCGTTGAACTTGAACATTAGACATATTGGGCAATTAAGAAATTGAATATGGATTAGAGTGTTGTTGGTACTAACCGCCTATTAGAGTTGAATGAGATGGAAGAATTCAAAGCACAAGCTTATGGGAATGCCAAGCTATACAAAGAAAAGACCAAACGATGGCATGACAGCAAGATTTTGCCACGACAATTTGCACCTAGACAACAAGTCTTGTTATTTAATTCCAGGCTTAAATTGTTTCTTGGCAAATTAAAATCTCGTTGGTCTAGCCCATTTGAGATACTGCATGTCTATTGTCATGGATTTGTAGAAGTCAAAAACAGTAAGATTGGTTCTACTTTCAAATTCAATGACCAATTATTAAAGTATTACTTTAGAGCTCCTATAATTCATGATAAGATTCCATCACTTAGTTTATACAATAAGTTTACTTAACTATTATTTTCTTTTGCTGCAGGCACATTCTAGCCCAGGTTTGTAGAAATCAACCCATTTAATATATTAGTTAATTTTCATTTAATAAGTTTTCTATTATTTTTCTTTCTCTTACTTAACTTTTCTTTTTTTGTGTCAAGACACAATATCAGGTTAATCTTATCCCCCACGTCATTCTTATATTTTCTCTCACGTTTTACCCGTGCCGATTCACTTCTTTTCTAACTTCTTTTTTGTTTCATATTCTTGACCTTTCTCTATTTTTACTATATAAAACCGTAAAGGTCTCACCTTTTTCATTTTCCAGTCACTATTTTCTCTCAAATGGCTCGCCAAGCACCATCTTCTTCTACCTCTGTGCATATACGGACATTCTTTAGCAAAATCGTGACAGAAAATTTTATCCAAAATATATCAAATAGGCTATTTTGAATGGAAAAATGTTTCCTTTTCCAGGATGCCTCCTTTATGGGCTACTCTGAAACGATCTGTTCTGCTTTAGAGAAGCATGGGTAGTGAAAGAATTTTTTGCTCATCTCACCCCTCCTGATAATGCTTTTATATATGTGTATGGTGTCTCGATGATGTTCGATGAAGACTCAATCAATGTGCAATATTAGTTATTTGACAGCCTTGATAAACACTCCCAATTTTTCAAGACTATGACAACTGAAGGACTCAACCAAGTTCTGACAGATTTACGTGTAGAGGGAATAAAGTGGATAGTTTTTTTGAAATGATTGCTACACCATTGACCGTGTATCGTTTAAGCCTTACTGTAGGGTTTAGTATCATTTCCTTAAAACTCATTTCATCCCTTCTATTCACAACTCAACTATTTCAAAAGGACGACTATTATTACACTCTATTATGACTGGCAAAAATATCAATGTTAGAAACATCATCTTTATAGAAGTCTACGGCTACTCTCAAAAGAATGCCAGTACCTTAAATTTTTCGTCGCTCATCACGGTTCTTTGTCAGAGGGTGAAGGTTCCTATTCATGTGAATGAAGACACAATCCCCAACAAAGGAGCCATAAGAAAACAAATCACCCTAAGATTTATTGGGGAGGAAATGTCATGGCATCCAAGCTTTACATTTACATCGTTGCCACCTATGAGTACTAATGCTGCTCCATCAACATCTCACAGTAACTTTGAGCAAAAAGTGATTGATGCTCTTGAGATGTTGCAACAATAATTCTAAATGATGGAGAAACACCAACTAAGGCTAACCACTGATCTTGGCCGAGCTCAAGAAGAAATGACTCTATTTTGGGGATAAGTCCGAAGAAGGGATAAGACTATTAAGAAATCTCTTCAAAAGAACTTTACCTGACCTATGCCTACATTCTCTGTTTTTCCTAAAGAATTGTTGTTGGAGCTAGATGATGATGAAAATAGAGAAGAAGCTACTACGGAGAAGAAGACTACAGAAAAAGAAGGAGAAGAGGAGAAAACTGAATCTGTGCATATTGAATCTGATAAGGATGAAGCTGATGTGACTCAAACTGCTACACCTGCTGACACTACCACTACACCGAAATCCACTACACCTATGACCGAGCAAGAGTGTGCATTCATCGAATGATTGATGATTTCACGAAGTCCAATACTGATGATGAAGAATAGATGCCCATTAACTAGCTCAAAAGGAAGTGCTACAAGCGAGCTTTTAGGAAATCTATTCAAGATGATGCTGGTGAAGTGGAAAGGAATTAGTGCTACAAACGCGCTACCAAAAAATCAACCCAACCCAATTAGAGTAACCCTAATTCCTTTCGAGCTTTTGTTTTTGTTTTTATTTTTATTTTTATTTTTATTTTTATTTTTTTTCATTTTATAACATATGTTTCATGCATTTACATTTGGTTGCCATTGCATTTTTATAATTGGAAGTTGTTGTTTTTGTATTTTGAAATGTTTCATTGTTCATGAATTGAGGACAATGCATCCCTTAGGTTTGGGGGTGTGTTGTGTTGTAAATATAGTATGCAATAGATATATGTTTTAATAATCATGCATTTTGCCATTCATTTTTCCATTACATACAAATGCCAGATAACTGCTAGACTATACTGAGTATATTGTTATCGGTGATTTTTATGAGGATACTAACTCTTCGATTAATTTAGAAAATTGTGATAGTTGATTAAGCATGTTTAGCTTAGGATAGTTGTTTTAAAATTGATTCCTAAAAGTAGAATAACTTAAGTATCATTGCAATTAATCGTAGTAAAGTTCTTTTAATGCATTTAGAATTTCTTGAACCTAAATTCAATAATTTGGTTATGAATAATAAGGAATACCATGGCAATAGTTTTACACTCCAATGTTTGAAATTATTGAGTAGATTAGTAATGCTTTGTTTGATCCATCGTATTATTGATCAGAAAAATAAGTTCAAATAAGGGTGAGTAAAAATAATAATAATGATTTAGAGACACTCTACTATTGTTCTAGGCTGATTAGCTAAAGGTAGTTGTTTGCTCCATTCATATTTTTAGTTAAAGCTTTAGCTTCATGAGTGAACTACATTCAAATTGATGCATGATATACTACCTGGCAATCTAGTCTATGCTCCATTGAGATTGTCAAGAAAAGAAACCATGTGACAAGGTGAATTCCCTAGAAAAAATAATATTTGTACTTAAAATTTTGATATGACAGAATAAATGAGAATAAAGAAATTGAGTTTAGAGGATAGATAACCTAAATACATTAAGAGAGGTTTGTTATAGTTAGAATTGCATAATTATTTAGGAATTTTTATTTTTAGGAAATATTTTCTGCACTTCATTTGCTAAACAAGCCTATAAAAATTGAACCAATTTTTTCTTTTTAATAGAAGACTATTGAGAATAAGGGTATAGAATATACAACAAATGGTTTAACGGTATATATGGTAACTGTGTGTTTTGGAAAATTTATGCATTCATGCATACTCATACATATTTTGAAGCAATAATTCAGGTTTGGGGGTGTGATAACTCTTGAAAATAGTTATATTTCAAGCCTCTAGATTGAATTAATTATATATAATTAAGTAAATATGTTTTCATTTTTAGGATATTTGTAGAACATTACATAACAAAACTTGGATTGTGCTATAAATGTTATTATTTGTTACTTTTATTATTGGGGAAGAAGGTGTTGGTTGTGGTTGGCAGCAAGTGCAGGATGAAGAAGAGAAGAGAGAAAATAGTAGGAAAATAAAGGAAGTGAAATATTGCCATGGCAAATTGTTGGTTAGATTGCCAACAAGAATGCCATGTCAATTCCAGAAAGATGACACAACACTCAGTCCACGTCACTCTCAGGTAGCTGTACTTGTACCTGATAAACCACCTTAAAAAAGAGGAAGCAAAAAGGTATGTATTGAGAGGGAGGGACCTACCCTATAAAGGAGGAAAGAGAAAATAAAACAAAGAGGATTTTAGGTGTGAGAGAATTGGAGAACAGTTTTTCTCTCTGCATCAGATTCTCGTGGAAAATCTCAAAGAAAAGAGAGGAGAAGGTAACAACTTAAAAAAGAGAAAAGTCATAGACACAAGGAAGGGGAAGAGAAATCTGCCCTCAGTTTTGCATCAATTCTCATTATTAAAGTGAAAACTAGAGTAGCAAGAGCTTCTTGCAGTTCTGCCTTTATTTTTTTATTTGAACTTTGTTATTCGTAAACTTAAATGATGATGTTAAATGGATTTGTTTTGGATTTGAATTTCCAACCCATGAGCTAAATCACATTGGGTTGGAATTATTTGGGTGAATTTTTGTTATCTTTTAAAGCCCATTTTCTGATTTTGAGTAGATTACTATTTCATTCGATTTGTGATTATTTTAAATGCATGCATGCAACTCTAGACATAGATTATTTTATAGTATGTTATTAGATCTGAATTAATTCTGAAAAGATTAAATAGATTGGATTATTATTGGTTGATACATTCGAGTACTCGAAAGAATATTTGCAGCACTCTAGACATAAAAGTTGCGATCTGTACAAGGAAAGGAAGAACAGTTTGGGTATCATTCTTGAGTTTTGTAGACATACAAAAACTCAGAATGATAGCTCAAAGTTTGGCTTTTGAAAGAAACAAACTGCAGTAGTGAATCCCTGAGCAGTAGAATGGTCAATATTTTGCCATGGCATTATTATGATATAAAAATAACACCTGAGTAATTCCAACCTTTATCATTCAACAGTAAAAGTCCTCCCCACTTAGTCTTTGAGAATTGCTACAACATTTCAATTGCCTTAGCATATTTTCATTCATAATTGATTTTATTAATCTATTCATTAAGTCTCTTTATTAATTTGTTATTTGTTTCTTTTGCACAGTTTAATTAGTAATTTTCATAAGTAATAACGTAACCAATTATTTTAATCAATTCTAATCCTTGTGGAGGTGATACTCACTCAACACTTTATTACTTGATTCGACGTGTATACTTGTACATTCGCATTACACATTCACACGCGATTCAACCCAATTCACATGTAAATATTCCCGACGACGTTCAAGCAACATGTCCCGATTCGCAGGTGCAGGAGCAGGGTTAGCACCAGCAATCCGCTGAAATACTCTAACTTGCTTCCATCAGAGGGCTTACACTCTCATCAAAAATATTTACCCTACGCGGCGGCACAGGAGGTACAAAGGATGTACCATCCTCCTAAGTACTAACTCTCACATTCACACGTTTAGGAGGCATATCTAATTATGTAGCATACACACACAAACAAATAAACGGCGTAAGTGGTAGGGAAATGATCCAAGTCTCATTCCTGCAAGAAAGTTTTGGAATTAAAGGCAATATGTTCTTATTCCTACCCCTTATGCCTTACAAACAAGAGATATCTCATGCAATTCAAACAGAATCATATGAACCACTTCATGAAAGCTAAGAAATTTAAACTCATGAGTTTTGAAACTCCAAACATACAGCAATCACCTACGTCCAAGAGTTATTGAATCAAGGCTCTGATACTACCAAATGTAACACTCTATATCGGCCTGAATGCCAAGCCAAATATCGAGATGCCAGACCACCGTCTCACTACTTGTTCATCTAAAATGACATGTTATTTCTCATGCATCTTTGTTTTCAATTAATAATAACATAGCATTATCATGAATTATAAACCATACATTCATGTTTTGTTGATAAACCATGCTAAAAATTCATAAAATAGCATAACATATGCATTAATCATACATTAGGACCACTTATAAAATTTTCTCAAAAATATTACGTGTGTATCGATACTGCCTCTATGGTATTGATATTTCCTTTAAGTGGTATCGATGCCACCTGGAAAATCGATACCAAACTAGCATTTTGTTTCTTGCCAAATTTTAAAACATCAAAAAATGTTGGTACCTTTCGTAAGGTATCGATAATTACACCCCGAGTATCGATACTCGGGCCAAGGTATCGATACCAATTTGGTATTCTAACTCCTTGCACTTTCAAAAATACAGAGGTATCATTTTAAAAGCCCTAATATCAACACCTTTGCTTCAGGTTATAAAAGTTCAGCATATAAGAGCATTTAAATCATTCAAACTTCATCCTTAAACATCATGCTTCATTTACCTAGTCATGTAAGCATCAAAATGTGCAAAACAATAGTCCAAATACCAAATCCAAGTCCACATGCTTCCAAACATACATAATATGCAAATAATCTCAAATACGTCTTAACAGTCTGATATAAATGTCTACCACATTGCCTTTTTATTCTCTAGAACTAGAATAAGCAAAACACCTACTATAATGAATAAAGAATGACTTGGATCAATCCCTCGACGGCCACACCACTCGCATCGAGAACACAACTACTCTACAAAGGATAAAATGGAGTGGATAAGCTTAACAAGCTTAGTGAATGCCTAGAACAACCACTACGCAATCAAGTCGTCATGCATCAACCAAACCACATACAACATATTCCCAAAACGTCATTAACTAAGTGCCATAATTCATATATGTAGTCATATTCCATGCATTCTTTTACATATTATTTATACAAATGTTTAGGCATATATATATTCCGACACATATCAATCACATATAATCACATATAATTACATATAATCACATTTAGTCACAGTGTATGATAATTTGGCTATTGAGATTATGAAACGTAAAGTGGACTCTATGACCACTCATCGGATACACGGATCTCCATCACACCACACATAGACTCGTAGAGTCAATCATATCCCATAAGCGAAGCGTATAGCTAACACTCTCCAACACACCACACATTCATATCCGGATGAATGGAGCTCGACTCACATTCCCTTATCTCTCCAACACTGTCCCTAGGCCTCAGCACCCCATATATCACAACTCACATAAGTGAGTACTCACAATGGTAGCCAACTATATCGAATGCTCTTATTAAGTTACAAGGCCAAAGTATCCATATTAATATCACATATTTATGTACCAATTTTTCGCACATATTCGCTACATATTCACATTATTAACGCAATGTAATCTCTATCACAAGGCATGAGAACATACCTTCGTATTTACCGTCACATGACATGAATAATATTCTCTCATATTCACTTCCACAATAGTCAACATAAACTCATAGCACATATCATAACATCTCATATGTTCATGATTTCACAATTTCACAAACAAGCATATCCCACATTTAATCATAGGTGCGGGAACACTTACACTCAGAATTTAGAGTAGAGGTTTAGGCTACGTCTAAATTCCCAAATACACAACGAATCATCTATGAGCAGCGATTCTAAAACTTTAAGAAAAATAGTAAAATTGTCATAATTTTTTTAAATTCACTTGTTTGAAATTTTGGGTTTTTTCATTGAAAAATTAGAAATTTATGATTTTTTTAAAAACTTTTCTAGTATTTTATTGGACAATTTAGAAATTATTTTTTGCAATTTGATATTTTTTGAAGAGTTTTAAGTTGTTTTTAAATAAAATAGCGTTTGATCGGATGAGGTGATTTTAACGGAAAATATGGATAAGGTAATCGGGTAGACGGAAGGAAAGTACAAGGACAAATTGATAAAAAATTGTATGGTACCAAATTGCTAATTTAACTATAATATAAGGGTCAAAGAAGCATTAAAAGAATAATGGGTAAAAGTAAAAGCAGATGCGGAACGACGTCGAGGAAACGCCGACGTTTCGTTCATAAATGGAAGTTATATGGTAAGTGCACTACTGACTGGTGGAATGGAAGCTCTGATAAAAGAGACGTACAGATTTTTCAGACCGTAAGCCGTTAGATAGAAATCAATTCAGGAAAAAAAAATCGAAATTCTAAAACAGATGGAGAAGAGATGGGGAAAGAAGTGGGCTTTGATTTGTTTGTTTCTTTTTAATTGGGCGAGAAACGTTTCCTCCCTTTCGGTGACCGTAAGCGACATGGAATGCGTTTATGAATACGTGCTTTACGAAGGCGACACAATTTCGGGCAACTTTGTCGTCGTCGACCACGATATTTTCTGGAGTTCTGATCATCCTGGCATTGATTTCACCGTAAGTTATTTACCCGTTCTCTGACTTTGATGTCTTATGTTTTTTGGCGAAATTTGGTTTGATTTGCTATCTGGGTATTTGATTCCTTGCGGTAATGGTCGACTTTTTATGCCCCATTTTTCAATTGTTTTATGTCTGGGTCTCGAATTCCATTCGGAGAAAGTTGGCTTCTTAGGATAATTTCATATTTAATTCAATTGGCTAAAGGTTGGTTGTTCTTTTATGAAATTTGAGATTTTTGATACGTTGCTTTTCGTGGAACCATGGAGACTATTGTTGAATGTTTCTGGATGGTCTTTTGAATTTGTAAATTTGTGATCTACTGCTTGTGGGTGTTTGATTTTAATGGTTCGTAGATGATATAATACGTTTTCAGGGTGTACGATGGGGGGGGGTCTATTCTTTAGGCTCATTCATTTGAACTGATCTGATTTGACCTGTGGGATATGTACTTGTGTTGAACTTTAGGCTTATGTTTCAGTATTATTTCAGATGTCTAAAATTGGTTTTAGTTTTCCTTGAAGAACAGCTTATTACAACCTGCCTGATATTTTGTTGAATGCAGGTAACTTCGCCTGGGGGTAATACAGTTCACAGTTTGAAGGGGACATCTGGGGACAAGTTTGAATTCAAGGCCCCGCGAAGTGGAATGTACAAGTTTTGTTTTCACAATCCCTACTCAACACCAGAGACCATTGCTTTCTATATTCATGTCGGCCATATTCCCACTGATCATGACCTTGCCAAAGATGGTTTGTTATAAAAAATTTTTGCAGTAGTTTTATGTCTATTTATCTAATTTGTTTGTAGGGAAAGCTGTAAATGGTGGTTATTATTGGTGTTCAACTTTGGCTATTGCATTTAAGTTGCTTTGTTTTTTTGCCCTGTATGTATGTACATCGCTGATATTTTATTTTCCCACATTTGATCATTTTTCCTTCATTTTTTTTTTGTTACAGAACATTTGAACCCAATTAATGTTAAAATTGCTGAGCTGAGAGAGGCTTTGGAGTCTGTTACAGCAGAACAAAAGTACTTGAAAGCTCGTGATACTCGGCATCGTCACAGTAAGTTGCTTCCATTTTCTGCTTTTGCGTTGAGTTGAAAGTTGATAATTAAAGCTTTATTTCCATTTTAATACGCTAGCTAGCTCTAATGCTTTTGGGCTAATGGGATGGTTTTGTCATTTAAATATGTATTTTGTTCATTTCTAATTGGTCTCTTTCTGATGCAATGCCACTGCCAGCCTTGACTTTCACTGACTTAACACCTACAGTATTGTCAATTTGCCATTATCAATATCTAGATTCTTTTCAACCACCTTTGTTGTTAATGACAAATTCCAACTAAATAATATGGATGTTACAAGATGCACTTAGTTCATGCTAAATACCATGAAATGTGTCATTTTAATGCTAAGTGCGGTTGGGTAAAACTAATCTAGATGGCTATGTTATGGAAGTAAATGAAACATAAATACAATTGCAAGAAAAGAAGCAACAAGAAAGAGATTGAAGAAGAAGAAAAGCAGAGAAGAAAAATCAGTGTTGAATTTTCGTAACAACTTTTCCTCTCCAAACATGCTTCTGAGGGAAAAGGAGCAACGGTTTTGGGAATCAGTTAAGGAAGCCGTTACTTGACAGCTGTGCTTTTGAAATGCATTATTTCATTTAGCTGATACAAAGCTTAAAAACGTGCTGTTTTAGTCACTAAACAATCCGACTAAAGCGAACCATTTTACTAAACATCTAAAACATCAAAACGCTGTGTTTAGACCAAGGAAATAAAATGAAACTAATGAACATAATAGATTTTTGAATGCAGCTACCCATTAAGAATTCCTTTCTGTATTAATTACTCCCATCCTTAAAAGGATCCTTATCCTCAAGGATCAAACAGTGGAAATTGTTGCTTAAGATCTTGTAGATTCTCTCAAGTAGCATCTTTTGGGAAAGTGTGGCCCATTTCACTAAGACCTCGGTTGCATCCTGATTCCTTTTCTTTACCATCCTCTTATACACCACTCGGATTGGCTCCTTGAGAAGGGCTTCATCTGTCCTTACTAGTGGCTGACTGGCTTGTGTTAGGGCCTTTCCAGTATGTTTCTTGAGTTAAGAAACATGGAAGGTAGGATGGGTTCGAGACCCTATTGGTAGCTTCAATCGGTAAGCTACCTTCCCTATTCAAGCTTCCACAACATATGGACCAAAAAAAATTGAGAGAGAGCTTTTGATTCATTTGTCTTTTTATTGTATGCTGTATATAAGGTTATAGCTTCAAATATACATAGTCACCAACCTAAACTTCTCTATCACTCTTTTTTTGTGGTTAGTATTTTTTCATTCGATCTTGAGCCCTTCTTAAATGAAATTTTCAAAAGCTGCCTTGCTGCCTCCCTTTGTTGAAAGTTATGATCCATTATGTCCATAGGAGAAATAACAGCTAAATAAGGCAGATGGTGTGAAGGCTCTTGTCCATATAGGGCCTCATATGGTGTAGACCTAATGGCTAAGTGGTAGGTGGTGTTGTACCATCAGTCAGGTAAAGGCAACCATAAGAACCAGTCTTAAGGCCTTTCACCAGTTATGCACCTCAAGTAACCTTCTAAGCTACAATTAATAATCTCTGTCTGGCTGTCTATTTCAGGATGATAGGTTGTGGACATTAGGGGTGTGCAAAATTAGGTTAACTGATCGAATTCGGTTAATCGGTCGGTTAACTGAATTTTTTCAGTCGGGGGTCTGTTAATTATTTATTGATTTTTCGGTTAACGGTTAATTCGGTTTGAAATCGGTCGGTTAACCGAATTTTTTCGGTTTAACCGAAAAAATTAATAAATAAAATTATAATATATAAATAGGCCCACTATTCACGTAAACCCAATCCTAACCCAAGTATTCAACCCAACTCAATTACCCAACCCAACCCAATCATAAAAATTACAAATAATTTAATAAATAAAAATAAAATTCTAAAACTAAAACTAAAGTCTAAAAGTCTAAAAATAATTTAATTATGTAGTGATTCAATTTGGTTAATTCTGTTAATTCTGGTAATTCAGTTAATTCGGGTAATCCGATTAATTCGGTTAATTCGGGTAATTCGGTTAATTTTAACCAAAATAAAAATATATATAATTTTCGTTAATTGATTAATCAATCAATTAATCGAAAAAATTTTGGATCGGTTAAATTTTTTTGAAAAAATTTCAGTTCGGTTAACGGTTAAAAATTTTAAAAGGTCGGTTAATTCGATTAATGTTATTTCAGGTCGGTTAACCGAATGAACCCCTAGTGGACATGTGAAGGCTTGTGCCAAGCCTCTTGAATAGTTCTTGCCAAAATTTGCTGATGAACATTTTGTCTTTATCTAACATAATTGATTCAAGTGTGCCATGCAACTTGTAGATGTGAGTAAGGTATGCTTGAGCCACTGTTAAGGTTGAAAATGGATGAGACAAGGCCACAAAATGGACATACTTGGTCAATCAGTCTACCACCACCAGCATGGTATCCTTCAATTTTGAGTTTGGTAAACCCTTTATGAAATTCATACTGATTGCTACCCAAGCTCGATTAGGTACTAGCAGAGGTTGCAAGAGCCTTGGATGAGCTGTATTGTCACTTTTATAGATCTGACAAGCGACACACTCCTTCACCCACTACTTGATGCCCTTTGATAAACCTTTCCAGTAAAAGAGCCCCGCTGTTTTGTATCAAGTAGCATGGATACTTGAATAACATCCTATTACCCCTCTATGGAAATACTAAAAGAGATCCTTCATGAGAGTGCCACTATTCCTAATCACTACCTTTCTTTTCCTCTTAAGAACCTTGCCATCCCAAGAATATTTGGGATGGAAGTGAGGTTGGTGCTGCACTTCCAAACAAAGTTGTTGGAGTTTAGCATCCGTGAGACAAGAATCTAACACCTTGGTCCACACATCAGGCCAAAGAATGTAGAGTACTGAAGCAGTTTGCCTTGCATTTGTGGCCATCTAGATAAGGCATTAACCATAACATGTTAAATACCCTTTTTGTAGGTGACCATATAATCGTAGCCAAACAACTTTGCCACCTATTTTTACTGGTAAGGAGTGATAGTTTGCCTATTTGACAAAAACCTTAAGCTCTGGTGGTCAATCTTGATCTAAAATCTCCTCATAATCAAATAAGAATACCATTTTTTGAATTCTGAGCGCTCTATTTTTGTGGCATCTATGGCCACTGATCCCTTTGAGATTATATGACCTAAGTATTCGATCTCAATGGTATCAGAGCTACACTTGGTTTTCTTAGCATATAATTGATATTCCCTCGAGAGTTTCAAAACTTCTCTAAGATGTGACGTAAAAAAACCAAAATTGACTTCCTTTGAAGAGGTTTGCCATCAACATTCATTAATTCTTGGAAATTAAGAGCATTGGTTAGGACCAGGAACTCATAGTGGCCTTCATGTGTTCTAAATGCAGTCTTCTGGATGTTCTTCTCCCATATCTTGATTTGGTGATAACCAGACCATAAATCGAGCTTGGAAAACTAAAAAGCATGCCCCAATTCATCAAGTAGCTCCTCTATAACATGTATTGGAAGCTTATCTTTGATAGTGTGTTGGTTAAGTTGTTTGTAGTCTACATAAAGGCGCCAACTGTCATTTTTTTTCTTCACCATGACAATTGTATATGCAAAGGGATTGTAGTTATCTTTAATAATGCCTGCTTGT
This sequence comes from Gossypium raimondii, assembly GCF_025698545.1. Classification (NCBI taxonomy): domain Eukaryota; kingdom Viridiplantae; phylum Streptophyta; class Magnoliopsida; order Malvales; family Malvaceae; genus Gossypium; species Gossypium raimondii. The sequence goes on along the minus strand of NC_068574.1, from coordinate 34,475,920 downwards.
AGCATTTCTTGGATTAGCCTTTCCATATCACATTTTTGACCTGTGAGGTAATGATATGGTCTGATCTAGACTACCAGACTCTCATCCTTTAAAGGAATTTGATGGTCCTACAGTCTATGAGGAGGAAGTTCTTTAGGAGTTTGAAAACCATCTTCAAACTTGGTCAAAAGTTGTTGAAGATCCTCATTGGAAATGTGAGCAATCATTGTTAAGAGGGACAACTGGATCCTTAAGACAAGTCACACCTCTCAAATGGTAAAATCATGAAATCTGTCACAAACTAGTTCCCTTGTGCCTCCCGGTGAACTGTTCGCCAAGACCCTTAAATGCACAACTCCCCTTCAGCAACTAGATTAAATGATGCAGAAACTTGGAATTGAATTTAAAGTCCAAATAATCAACTAAAAGAGATGATAGAGGGTTGTGCGCGGACCAAGATCGAGTTGCTAAGTCACGGGAAACTCCAACGAAAGCTCTAAACAATCAGATCTGAAACAAAACAGAAAATTAAAATATTAGAACTTTGAATTTTCAGATCTGAAATAAAATCCCCAAATCAGCAAAGAATCAAATTGAGAATAGAAATAAGTGTTAATAAGGGTTCTTGAAATCCTAAAGGAGATTACGATTCTGCCCAATTGAACACCAAGATAGTTTTCCCCAAATTTCGACAATCTAATTTCACCCAAAAGAGAGTATGGAAGAACCCTAGAAATTGGGGATTTTTGGGTTGATTCCTTAAGATAGAAAAAAGGCTGAAAACACAATAAGAACAGAAAATAAATTAGATAAAGATTTAGCACAAGCAAAAATAAAGAAAGAATTGACAGCAAGAAATTAAAAGAAAGTCCTAAGAAGCCTTGAAATCCCGAAAGATCTCACAACTCCCTTCAAACGGCTCTAATCTCCCCTCCAAAGAATATCAATGGCAAGAAGAAGGCTGAAGATGGCTCCCACAATCAAAAGATTATTAAAACAACTTCTAAAGAAAACCCAAGAGAGAAATCTTGGAGAAAAAACTCAAAGAGAATTCTGCACTTAAACAAATCTGAAATTTTTGATATAATTGAGAAGTATCAACACGGTGGCTGGCCAAGCCTTTATATAGGCTTTTCAAATATTTTCCTAATCTAATTAGAAAACTAAAACTAAACAAACTCCTAATTATTTTAATTTTAAATGGAAATTAGGCCAAGGGCTTTTAATTGGGCCTCTTGGACTGAATATTTCCATAAAAATTTAAACTAAGTATTTAAAAAAAATAAAACTTTACAAATTGGGTCACTTTGACAATTTGGCCTGATTTCAAGTAAGCATGGTTTGTCTTCTTGTTTGGGCTTGGGTTGGGCCTTTGAGACTCGTATCAAGAGACCTTGAACAAACAACATGGTGCACTAAAGACCTTGGATTATTCTAAAAATTATTTTAAAAATTCCAAGAAAGAGAATCTAATTAGAATTATGAAAATTCAGTAAAGAATTAATCAAGAATTTCGATTCGAAAGATGAGGAAAGAATTCTTATGAATTTCAAATGAATGAGACTTCTTGAATACAAAACAACTTGTGGAAACACATTTTGGCATTTCTAAACATAAGAATGATTAATTTTTGAACAAGAAACTTGAAATTGAATTCAACAATAATCAATAAGATGGAACTAGAATGATCTCTAGCAATTTTGATGGAACAAAAAGCTTTCTTGGACTAGAAGAAAGCTACGGCAACAAAGCTTTTAGAACCTTTCAAGAATCTGAAAATTTCAATCAAGAAAGTTAGAATTTCAAGAATAACTAAACCAAAGAATTCAAACATAGGATGAAAAAATTGATTAAATGAATAATGATGGTTGATGGTCAAAAGTGTCTTAATTCCTTTTGGTAACCAAATGGATTTTGATAGCAACAAGAACCTTCAAAGACCTCTAATTATCCCTTTCAATTTGCAAAATTAGGTAAGATAAAGTGTGAAGAACTCCCTCAGAGAATTCTTGAAAGAATTGAAGAAGAATTATTATCAAGAACACAATAAGAAACTATTCATGAAGATGAAGAAAACTCTCTTGGTGATATTTTATTAATAAAAATAATCAAAGTTAACAACTAAAGGAGGCGAACCTTGCTCATTTATAAGCAAGTTTAATGAAGAATTAAACTCAAAAGAATTTAACTCAAACTAGAACTAAAGATCCTAGAAGAAGTCGGTATTGTGTAATAAAACTATTGAAATTTTTAGTCGATCTCTTTGACATTAATAAATTTGAATTCAACAATTTAATTCAATTAATATTTTAAAACACCTTGATAAAACTAATAAAGAATGTAACTTACTTGGAGAGGATGACTTATTTGGCAAGTGCAATGTCTATTACTTAAAGGAGTTGCCAAATTTACAAGATATTTCTCTAAAATCCTATTGAAAGCAAGACACTTAAATAAGACTCACAGTAACTAGTCAACTATTTATTTTAAGGTATATGTTCTTTTACAAGGGTATATAAAAGAGTCCTACATGCCATATAACTTCTAAATTAGCTTAATTATATATTTTAGACAACAAATGATATCTTATGATATCCTCTTGTTGTAATAGCAAAACACATAACTAAATTAACTAATCTTATCCAAAAGATGAAATTAAGAAACAATGTAAGAAACAAGATTCCTAATACTAAAATCATCAATTTTGAATGGAACATTTATTTTCAATATTTTAAAAGTTCTTAAGTGAAGGTCTTCCAAACATGCCTCAAATTAAGAAATACAATCTTGGAACATTATTTGATATCTTGATTGCCCAAATCTTGAGTTAAGTTCGAATTAAACTAAAAAATAGATTCTTGATTTTCTTGTTGGCTTTTCAAGACAAAATCTTGCACGTAGATGTTCAATTTTGCCTTGAATTACTTAGATTTTGATATCGTGATTGGACCTTGTGGAAAAGTATACTTGAATCTTTATTTTTGTTACTTGTGTATGCATAATTCTCTTTTTCCTTGAAAAAAAAATCATTTTCGAATCTAAAACATCTAATGTAGTTAGGTAAGGAACATTAAACATTGCATTAACAGTTTTCTCAATTGGGAAATCAATCTTATCTGCATTGTCAGTGATTTTTTGGTAACTTGGAAAGGACCATCTCCTCTTAGTGCCAACTTGTTATATCATTTGGGAGGAAAATGTTTTAGCACATTGTATCCTAAACCTAATCACCGGGTTCAAAACATTCTATTGGCCTTGGTTGACTCTAGTGGCTTTCAACTAATTCCTCTTTTTAATTTGTAATTTAGCTTTCTCATTAATTTATTTAAGTTTGTATTTTTTCTCACCATTGAAAGTAGTTAATTTATTAAAAAACAAACACAAGATCTAAAATAATTAGTAGATCAAAACCATAAACAATTTCAAAAGGTGAAAGTCCTATTAACGATTGGATAAAATGATCATACGAAAATTTAAAAAAAAGCAAAATATTTTCTTTTCCAATTCTTTAAGGTTTTATCCATAACAACTCCAAGTAAAGAACTTAAGATTTGATTAACGACTTAAGTTTGTCCATTGGCTTGTGGAAGACAAGTTGTAGAATAAACAAGTTTAGTACCTAATTAACCCCCTAAAATACCTTTTATAAGTGACTTAAGAGCTTTAACTCTCTATCGGGAACAATGTATTTAGGGATGTCATGTAGGCACACAGTTTCCCTAAGGAATTAATTAGCCACGTGTTGTATTAGTGATATTATGTCATGGAATGAAGAGTACCATCTCAATAAATCTTCGAATAACGATAAAAATATTATCTCTCCCCCTTTTTAATCCTTGGTAAACCTAAAACTAAGTCTATAGATGAATCAGTCTAAAGGGCATTAGGAATAGGCAAATGAGTAACCATATGCGATAACTTTGGATTTAGTTTGTTTGCATGCAGTACGTTTAACACAAATTCATTCAACATCTTTTTTTAGATGTGGCTAAAAGAAATGTTCTTGAAACATATCTAAAATTTTATTCACATCAGTGTCCCATTAATTCACCTCTATTTGCTTTTGTAACAAGCAATTGTCTATATGAATATTTGAGAATACACAACCTATTGTTTTGAAACAAATAACCATCGAGTCTATAAAAGTTATCAATTGAACTACGTTCACGTTCATTAAAGATATAAGCAAAGTTGGAATAATGTGCATATAATTCTTTAATATGTTCAAATTCTTGTAACTTAGCATTCAAAGTAGTAATTAAAGATTATCATCTGAATAAAGCATCAACAATCACATTATTTTTACTTATATTTTATTATATATGGAAAGGTTTCCTCAACCTTCTTTGTTCTTGTAAGTGTTTAAGATATTCATGTCGGTATGAATGACATACTCTTCATGAAGTAAGTAGTGTTGCCATACTCATAAAGCTTTTTACCAAGGCATAATATTCTTTGTTGTAAGTGGAGTAATTAAGTTGAACACCATTAAGCTTTTCACTAGTAAGCAATCGATTTTCCCTCTTACATTAAACCAACACCAATACCAACACTTAGAGCATCAAACTCTAGTTCAAACGTGTTAGAAAAATTAGAAGCTTCAAAATTGGTGCACTACATAAATTTTCTTTAAATAATAAAAAGTTTGTTTTTACTTTTCCCCTATTCAATTCTAACATTCTTAACTATATTAGTTAGAAGGGCAACAAGTGTGAGAAAACCTTTCACAAATCTACGATAAAAACTTACTAGTTTACTGAAAGATCTCATCTCAAAAATGAATATAGGAGTAGGCTACTCCCAATTAGCTCTAACCTTTTCTTTATCCACTTCAGTTCCTTTTGCACTCACAATAAAACTTAAAAGATCAATTTATCTATGCAAAAGGTGCACTTTTAGCTACTAACTTAGCAAGTATCAATACCTTTGTATTTGGTACTAATACCTTGGATAATGTAGCCTGAGATAACCACTGTAGGTCTCTTTTTATGCATGAAAACTAAACCAAAACTTGTGTAACACTATAATATACTTATTTTCTAAACATACCTACAACATAATCATAACTATATTCTTATGTCACGAGGCTAGAACTTTCTTCTCGCAATTCGTGTAGTTTTAGGCGATTTTTTCACTTTAAATACGCCTAAATTAGTATAACTCTAGCAAAGTGAGAATTCTCTTAAAATTTTTCCAAGGCATCAAATTATGAAGTAGAAGCAATTCAGACAAAAGAAAGCTCGAAGTAATAAAATAATCATAGAAAAATAATGCCCCTAATGTGTTTAAGTAAATGCTCTCAATTAGTATTCACCTTAGAATACAATGGATACAATGCTTGATTACAAATGAGGGAGAGGCCATATATTTATAGCTGTGCTCCCCTAAATACAACGGTATAATTAGCTTTACATCGATGGATGACATTGAAGCCTATCTACAATTAAGGAATTTGCATAATCCCCAAATTATAAAATCAAATCTTATCAAGTTACAATCTTCTAAGATTAATTTTCTTATTTACCAAGGTAACCTTAATTTTCCAGAGGTGTTTCACTAGGCTATAAGGTTTTAAGTAGATAGGCTTTGTTACTTATTTTTCGAATCAGACTAGTTTAAGTGGGTCAAATGAGCCACATTTAATAGATTGACTTTCATGGGACGCTCTTTGTGTAATGGTCATGGGCTTTGAACCGTGGTCTATGACATTCTCTCCCACTTATTCTCTTAATGCCCTCGTTGTGTCCTTTAAATGACACTAGTTTGATTCGCCTCGGAACTTTCTTGACGCCTTTTTCCTTTCTCGACTAGTCTCTCCATTGGGTAATCTTGCCCCTCGGAACCTTTTCCTCGACTTTCGTTGTCGACTAGATCAAATTGTTTCACTATTGGTACATCTCTTTCGCAAGAGCCGATCGCTCTTACTCTCCCCATTGTGACTTGTCTCAATCGAGATTTGCTTGACCTACACAACTAGGTTTTGGTGTGCCCACATTGAACTTTGGGTTAACCTTGAGTTTTCCCGTCAACTTCGGTTTGTAAGTCCCTCGGTTTCCTTGTTTTAGCACTCTGAAAGGGCCCCTGTGTCTTTGTTAAGCTAACAAGTCAGAATGAAAAACATTACCAAAGTGTTTGAGATGTACGTCACTTGTTGCATTTATTTGTCTCAACTGTCCACTTTGCATCACTAATTTACCCCTAAAGTTTGATGCACAACTCATCTTTTTGTTATGTGGTAGCTTCACTGATAGCTCAACATGCTTCATATCGGGTTTCCCTACTTCTAACATTCCTAAGGGGGTTTCCTTAGCACTCTGATCATGACTCATTTGCGTCACACATTATTGTTGATGAGTGTCCAAGATATATATGCAATTGGAAAAAGGAACCAACAAAGCATTAATCTGGTAAAAAAAATAATTCAAGACAAGTATGAAATCGTAATCATCTAAGTGAATTATCTTGAAATCTTTCTTGTCTTTCCACTCTCGGATCGTAGCTTCATTCTTTGTGTTATTCCTATAGTTGAGACCTCTTTGACATTTTCCATATTGATCCTTTTAATTGATTTTCTATCTTTGAGACCAAGTTTGTCCACTACCTTCTCCAATACAAACAAGTCTGGTGCTCTTGTATCAATGAGAGCACTCATTCGCTTTGCCATCCCTCTTCGTTTTAGCAGAATTGAGCATCATTTATCCAAGCTCCAATAGCCTTTTCTCCCTAGGCTCTACTTTTTTTCTTTATTGATCGCGAATAACTTAGATTGCTTTGAACAATTCTTCAATTTATGTAGACCACAACACAAGAAGCATTCCATTGACTTCTTGTTCTCCTTGTTCCTCTTGGCTTCGACACCACTCACGATTGAACTAAGCTTCATGGATATTTATTTCAACTCATCATCCCTTTAAATGACAGAAAACACAAATCTCTTTTGGCAGTTCCTTACCATATGCAAGCCATTGTAAATGAAGTATTGTATCTTACTCATCTTTTCTTTCAGGTGGTTGTTTGTTTTTCACTTCCCATTTTGTGGTTTCCTATTGTCACTGTTGCCACTATTACCATTGACATACTTGCCATGTCTTTCATCTTCCCATTAGACTTGAAAGACTTGAACTTGTCTTTCCTCGAAATAATTTCAATTAAGGACTACGCTATCGTTATGGCTTTGGTAAGTTCCTAAACTCCTTGGCATTCCAACTCTTTCTTCGCCAATAGTTTCAACCCATCCACAAGGAGAAATGTCTCCTCGTTCAAATTGAAAATTTGGAGCAGGAGTTCGTTGAACTCACACATACTTTAATTGTGACTCGTTTTGTAAGGTGACACTACTTTGCCTAAGCTTTGTCCTCGACATACTTCGAGTAAAATTGTGCCTTGAAATCCTTTTGGAATTCCTTCCAAGTCCTAATTGTGGTTCCACCATGTTTCTCATCTACGGACCTATGGTGCCACTATAAAAGAGCGATAGTAGTGAAATACATGGTAGTAGTGTTTACCTTAGTAGCATCATCTGTGATACCTTTGGCACAAAAGTATTGCTCCATTCCTCACAAGAAGTCCTCATCTTTTATGGATTTTGCCATCGCATCTTTCGACTTTGGGACATCCATATATCATTATTGAGTGTTGCACCCAACACTTTTTTCCAGGATAGCTCGACACAAGACAAGATCTCCTTCAAGTTCCTCGATTCTCGTGTTTAACGCTCTCATTGTGGCAACTTTTTCCTCTTTCAAAGCCATTACAATGGATCAAGAGCATCGTTTCTCACTGTTAACTTATGCTCGGTGGAATTGATCCCTTATTGCATCGCTTTCACATTGGAATTGAGAGACTCCACAGATTCTATGAGCTGCACCTTCAATGAGTGTAGCTTTTTGGCAATGCGTTCCTTACTTTCTCAAGTGTCTCTATCATGTCATATATGGACTTCTTGAGAATAACAACTCATCCTTTTAAAGTCAACAGCATGTCCTTGGATTGGCTTGTTCTCCTAGCTCTTTGTTTTTCTAACCCTCTTACGGGTCTTTATTGGCTCAGTTTGATTGGCTATTTTTTTCGACATCTCGAATGGTGTCTTCACAACCTTAGCTCTGATACCAACTGTTACAGGACTAAGACTTTTATCCGGCAATCCGTGCAATCTTAGACGATTTTTTCGCTCAAAAGAGGCCTAAGTTAGCCTAACTCTCGGAAAGTAAGAATTATCGTAGAATTTCTCTAATGCACCAAAATATAAAGCGGAAGCAACTCAAAGACAAAATAAAGCTTAAAAGAATAGAAAATCCAACGGTACAACTAGCTTTTTCATCGACTGATAAGATTGAAGCCCATCTACAATTAAGGGGTTTACATAATCCCCTAGATTACAAAATCAAATCTTATTATATTACAATCTTCTAAGATTAATTTCTTTATTTACCAAAGTAGCCCTAATTTTTCGTAAGTTCTTCATTGGGCCACCAAGACTTCAAGTGGATGAGTTTGGTCATTTTATCTTTGTATCAGACCAGTTCAAATGGGTCAAATTAGCCCTATTAAATAGATTGACCTTCATTGGACGCTCTTTTTGCAATGGTCATGGGCTTTGAACCGCAGCCTGTGACACTTACCTTTCAATTCTTTAATGAACCATCAACTATCTAATATTTGAATTTAAGACTGCCATAATCATATTTCATTCATAAAACATTTCTCGTAGCTACTCATACCCTAACAAAGTGCTAAGTAACCATTAATACCTTTGTGCCATTCGACTCTAATAGGCTTAATATATTGGGTAAACTACCTAGTTGATCACTCAATTTTTAAGGCGCTTTCATTTTGGTCACTCAAAATGAAATCCTTGCAATTTTATCACTCATATTTTAGGGTGCTTTCATTTTAGTCCTTCAAACGTTAAATCTATGTTTTGTTCACACTTTCATTTTGGTCATCCAATTTTTGGGTCGCTTTCATTTTGTCATCAAAAAATATATCCTTTTTAAGTATTAATCGAGGTAAAAAAAACCAAGGATTAAAGTGGAAAAACAGTAGAAACTAAAATAATGTATTAGAAAAGTGTAAATCATACTTGTTTATACCATTGCCAAAAATTTTAAATTTCCTTTTCTTTTAATATTGAAATTTCAAATTTCAAGACATCAAAATTAATTAAATAAATTGTTCTTGATAATGTTAATCAATTTGTTAATATAATATTTTAATTAATTAAATTAATTGATTTAATCTCCTAAATTTTAAAATTTTATTTTATGTTTCTAGATTATCCTTAATGAAATCAACTCAATTAATTCATATTTAATAATTGTTTATGAAATTTAAATTTCTTTTGTTATATGACATCTAATCTTTAATGCTAAGTCGAAAGCAAAAAAAAAAAAATCTTATTAATTGTTTGTTCATCGTTTGAGTAAATAAGTAATAAAGAAATGGTAAGTTTTATTTGGCATAGAAGATAAAATTAATTAATTCAATTAACTGCAAGGATTTTTGTTTCATTTAAGTGCATGCTCTTTATATACTATCATTATTCACATTCAATTTCATAAATTAGTTAAATCATAAAACTTTGTTTTCTATTCACTTTAGTCCAAGCCTCGATATTCGCTTCCACTCTTAGCATTTTCACTCAATATCTATTAATGACTTACCTTAATAATATATAGTGTAATATATCATAAATATGCATTAACTAAAATTAGTTTCAGGTTATTGAAATACAAACCAAAAGCTTGCATCACCCGTCATTGACTCTCGCCTTTTCTTTCCCTTTCGACAATTCTACGTCGTTTTTAGCTACTAATAATAATTCAGTAATGATATAATATCAAATTATATTCAAATCATACTCAATTTCAAGGTCATATATATTTTGCAAATTATTCAATTTAATCTTCTATCTCGATACTCAATTAAATTCATACCAATCTTATTTGGTTAATAATAATCAAATATCAATTCATTATATATCTCGAATTGCAATTCATCATAATTAATTTATCAATCATTTTATCATTTCTATATGATTTAGTTTGTATCACACTTTTTTGTACTAAGTTATAAACAATTCAAATTACAACCACACAAAAACAATTTTATAATTCAAAAATATGTTACAATTATATATAACCATACTCTATGAACTTACTTGGTGAAAATAGTAAATAAGTTAAACTTTAAGGACTATTCAACAATTTTGTCTTTTCCTCGATTATTTTTTATTTGGTCCAAGTTTCGATCTACACAATTCTTTCATTCAATTTATCAATTCCACGCACATATCATCCTATTATGTGCATGTATCGAGTTCAATTTCATTATTCGAATGCCTCTTAAAGTTTTACATTTTATTCAATTTAGTCCCTAAAATTGAAATAGTTATTACTTTCAAATTGAGCCTCGATTTTGAAATCGATCTCAATTTCATCATTCTACAGCCCACTACTATCCATAATTACAGAAATTTCATACAAATTTTGAAATATTTACACTTTAATACATATGTTTACAAACTAGTCACTTTTCATATATAGACTTTAAATTTAAACATTTAACACCAAAAGCTTAAAGTTCAACAATGACAATACTTATAAACTTTAATAGTTTTTAAAATTAATACACGGGTCAACTAGATTAAGCTCTTGGAATTTTAAAAACATAAAAATTACTAGAAAAGGATTAAATTGAACTCACCAATTTGTTGCTTAAAAACCAAAGTCTCTAGGCTGATTCTTTCTCCCTTTTCTCATATGGAATTTCGGTGTTTGGGGCAGATGAATAGAAATGTTCTTTCTGCCAACTAAACTAACATATACATTTTATTTTATTTTATGTTTTAATTTAATTTTAATTTACTTAAAAGTTTCATACAAATTCTTGGAAAAGCATGTCACCACCAGCCACTAGAAAGTTAAAAGGTATAATTGCCTTATTAATCCCTGTTCCTTATTCCTAATTAAAAATCTCTAATAATTGAACTTTTACTACTTATACAATGTAGTCCTTATACATTAATTAGTCACTAATTCGATAAAATTACTTATCCAAATTTCAATTAAATTATCATATAATTTCATAAATATTTAATAAAAATATTTACGATCTCGATTTATGAAAATCGGTTCTTGAAATTGCATTTTCGATACCACTAACTTTATGATCGTTTCATTTGTACCTTAATTAACTATCAATTAAACAAAATTATTAGATCAAAATTTAATATATTTTTATTCTAGCCTCATAAATATTAAATTTACAAACATAGTTTACGAAAATGGCATTTTAGAACTGGAGTTTCTAACACCACTAAAAATCAGGTCGTTACTTCCTACTACTTGCTGTTGGTAATTCTTCCCCGGTATTGGTTAGGATAGCTTCAACATGTCTGGCAAGTAGATACCCCTTAACCAAATATTTAGGTTTGAATAGCCTTAGATATTGCCATATATCAACCTTAAGGTTACTCACAAAGATGTTTAGTGCATAAGCTTTCGGTAAGTGTAACTAGTTTAACAGATTCACATATTCATCATGAAATTAGTCAATTGAGTTCAACTGTTTGAGGGAAACCAAGTCTGTCACGGGGTCTTTGAATGAATTGGACCCAAATTGATCTTTCAAGTTGCGAAGTAGCCATCCCAAGTCGGTAAATAGAAGATTTCTTGTCTCTGAGTGTAGAAATGGTATTAGTCGAGCACCTTTCCCTCAAAGTGAAGCACCACAGTGTGTACTTTGGCACTACCAGCTAACCCTTCAACCTCAAAATACTACTCAAGTTTGGACCATCAGCCTCGATAGTCAGTTTCATCAAATTTTGCGCAATCCAACTTGTGAGAATGAACTTGGTGGTCCGAGTAGCCACCATGCAATGTTGGAGTAGCACTGTTTAGTTCAACCATTGGAGAAACCATATGAGTACTTCTCGAGGAAAATTCTAAAGGTGGACTTCCCAAAATTCCTTTTCCTTTATCTTGAGATGAGATTGTAACTGATGCAAGACGTAAGTGTGCAAGGAATTGCTTGAACAAACCTTGCATTTTAGACCTAAAACTCTCACATACGCCTTTTCAGAACTCCTTGAGACGACTGTCAAACTTGGTGTCCAGCTGTGTCAATTCAACCTAAAGTTGAGCCTGAAGTTGGGCTAACTCCTGTTGTAGATGCCTTACATCCTTTTGCAGTTTGCTGGAGATCCCATTGCTAGCCATGGAGGAATGATGAGCTCTAATACCCTTGTTACGGTCGATCCGAGAATGATGAAATCAAAAAAGGGGAAGGAAGAGACGTGAGAAATGAGGGAGAAACATATTCAATAACAACCTAAATTTTGGCATGCTTTTCTTGTTGTATAATCCAACTTAAAAAGGAATTAGCTACCAGCTATTTTGGCTGTTACAACAATTGGCAGTCTAGCTTAACAGAACCAAGACATATCGTTTCAATTATTCAACTGAAATGCCCCATATAACTAAAATGAAACTCATTGTTTTGACCCCTTTTAATTCCCCCAACTAAATGCAGCATGATAGTAACATAAATATATGACAACAAATATAACTGAATTACAAAAACAAACAGAAATAAAAGGGTTCCATAATAGAAAGTTAAATTGTCTAGGATAATTAAACCAAAGAATTTAAACAAGATAGGATGAAAATTGGATGGAAAATTCTATGGAATGAATGATGATGTCTAATGGTCGAAAGTGTCTCAATTCCCTTTGGTAATCATATGGATTTTGACACCAACAAGAACTTTCAAATTCCTCTAATTATCGCTTCTAATTTTGGAAAATTAGGTAAGATAGAGTGTGAAAAACTCCTAAAACAATTCTTGAAAGAATTGAATCCAACAAGAAACTATTAATTAAGATAAAGAAAACTCTCTTAGAGATCTTTTGTTAGAAAAAAAGAAACAATCAAAGTTACCAATTAGCAAGTCAAATGAATAATTTATCTTAAACTAGAACTAAAATCCTAGAAGAAGTTGACATTGTACAATGGTTCTATTAAACTTTCCATTCAATTTGTTTTATACCAAGAAGCTAGAATTCAATAATTTAATTTAATCGAACTTTTAAAGAAGCTAACAAAACCAATACAGATTGCTCCTTAGAGAAGATGTATTTGGCAATTACAATCTCTTTTACCTCAATGAGTAGTCAAATTTTCAAGATACTTCTCTAAGAATCGTAATCAAAGCTAGACCCTTATAAGAGTCTTTCTTGCCATATAAATTCTACATTATTAATTATAAGTTATGATGACAAATGGGATATCTTAATTAACTTAAGGGTAAATTACACTCAATGTCACTAAACTATTAGTAAGTTTATGTTTGTCATTGAACTATTTGAAAGTTTTCATTTAGGTCATTGACCTGTTAATCTGTTTTTTAAAGCCCAACTAATGAGTTCCAAGTATCGAATTCATGATCCGTACGGTGGGTCAGTATTTATAGACAAGTAGAGAAACATACCTTAGATTCAAGTCAATCTGATAGGCAGTGTCAAAGATTGAGAAGAACAGTGTTTTGATTTTGGTTCACAGAGTCGTTACGTTGAAAGTTATTTTATGAAAAATAACTGAATTGTAGAAGAGAAGGGGAAAACGAGCTTTCAATTGGTGTAAGTGGTGCAGCAAATAGAAAAAACCATACAACAACGATTTTAAAAATCTAGCAACTTAAATGAAAACTTTCGAATAATTTGGTAACCATCTTGTAACTTTTCGAAGTTGAATGACTAAAACATAAACTTAGTAATAGTTTAGAGACTTTAGGTGTAGTTTACCATCAACGTAATTATTAATATTATTATTTAAGCACCTAATTGAATTTGTGTCAATAGTCAAACGAGTACCAACTCAATGAGGAAAATTACAAAATGTCCTCGTAGTTCAAGAAGTTATATTATTTGAGGAATTTTACTATTTTAGTTTTCTTTAAAAATCCAATAAAAATTATCAAAGAATTTGAACCCATGAAATTTGCAATAATAAAACATTAATTTTCACACTCAACTAAAACTTTACTTTAATTTCTTTAATACATTTTAATATTATTTTACTTACTTTATTACCTCCATCAACAGTATATTTATACTATTATTTAAGCTCCTAAGCGAGTTGGTGTCACGAGTCAATTAGGCATCAACTTAGAAAAATTACAAAAATTTCCTTGCGTATTTACAATAACTTATACTATTCAAGTGCATTTTAATCTTTTTATTTAAAAATAATAAAAATGTATATGATGATATTTAAACTTATGCCAATTGTATTAGTAGAATATTAAATTTACCACTCAACATTCATTTTAATTTTATTACTCACACTTTATTGTCTTCATTAATTGTTTATTTATATTATTATTTAAACCCTTACTAAGTTAGTGTCATGAGTCAATTAAGTACCAACTCGATTAAGAACATTACAAAAATGTACATTCGTTTTGAAATAAGATATACTATTCGAGGTACTTTATTTTTTAAAAAAGCCAATAAAAACTTTGCAAATATTATATTTGAAATTATACCAATTGCATTAATAAAATCTTAATTATACCTCTTAACCAAAGCTTTATTGTAATTTGTTCACTACATTTTAATTCTATTATCGTCCTTTATTACATTCATCAATTATATATATGCTTTACTATTATTTAAGCCCCGACTAACTTGGTTTCACGAGTCAATCGAGTACAAATTCAATTAGAAAAATTATTAAAATGTCCTTTCATATTTACAATAAGTTATATTATTTGATGGTACTTTAATATTTTTATTTTAAAATAATAAAATTACGCATATGTTGAAATTTGAACCCATGCTAATTGTATTAGTAAAACTATAAATTTATCACTTTACTAAAATTTTATTTTAATATTTTTTATACATTTTAATTTTATTATGCCCGCTTTATTTCCTTCGTTAATTGTATATCTGTCTATATTATTTTTAAATCCTAAGTGAGTTAATGTTATAAGTTAATTGAACACCAACTCAATTAGGAAAATTACAAAAATTTTTAAAATAATGTCTTATGTATTGAAGATAAATAATATTATTCGAGGGTATTTTATTATATTTAATTAAAACCAATAAACATTGTATATAATAGGGTTTGAACCTATACCATTCGTGTTAACAAATATTTCACTTAACCAAGGTTTTATTTTGTTTAATAAATTTTAATTTTGTTATACATCTTGTATTACCTCTATCATGACACGAGTCAATCAAGTACCAACTTGGTTGGGAAAATGACAAAGTTGCATTTAAAATAAGTTGCATTATTTAAGGTTAATTTAGTCTTTTAATTTTTAAAAAGAAATAAAAAATTTCATTAAAACCTTGATTTTATTACTCAATCAAATCTTAATTTTAATTGTATATCTATACTATTCTTTAAGTTTTTGATCGAATTAATGCCAAGAATCAACTAGAAATAGGCTTGGTTTGGAAAATTATGAAAATGTTCTTCTATATTTAATGCATTTAGTATCATACCATATCATAATTTGGTTAAGGTTTTATTATTGCATTTAGTATTTTTATTTTAATGTATTTGTGCTTAAATTTCATTTTACTTGCAATTTAATTTAATTTTTATTTCAATATCATACGTACTTCATTTGTTATTATATGTTATTTTTAAATAAATTGTTGTGTCTTACCTATGTAGTTTCCACACACATACATTTGTGATAAAATTTCTAGTATGTTTAAGTTCTGATGGCAAATGTGATATTAAGACACTTCCTTATTGTTGTTAGGGATAAACCCGGTTAAGCAACGAACAAGTAAAATAACGAAGAAATTAAAAAGATCAAACACAAATATATTACCTGGAAAAATCCCTTCGAAAAGGATAAAAAATCACAGGTAAAGATAATTTGACAAAAACGACAAAAATAAATAGTACAAATATGGAGAAAAAACTAAACTTCGAAACCAGAAAGAAGAACCCTCAAAATGTAAATATAAATTTTTCTGAAAGCTTTTTAAAATCTAACACCTAAATGTGTAATGGGTTTAATCTTTCTAGGGTAGAAAGTGCCTATTTATAAGGTAAATTTGTAGATCAAATAATATTAAAATAACCTACACTAGTTAGAGTTTAAGTGAGAAACTAAAAACACAATTTAGCTACGAGAAGAAAAGCTGAAAAATGCAAGGCATAACTCCACAAATTTTCAGCTTGATTCGTATTTTTGCAATACCTTCTTTGACAAAGCCCGCTATGGGCTTTTCTCGAACTATGCAGGATATTAACTGAGTGAAAGTTGTGCTTAGAAGCTAGAAAATATCTAATTTTCGGCTTGTGGACTACCAAATCAAAACTGACTTGGGTCTGATTTTCACGAATGTAGTGCCCTATCTTTTCAAAACCTGCATCCAAAAGAGAACCTCTCTTATACGAAACGGTCATACATTTTCCCCTCTTATAATCAAGTTTTGCTTCAAATGAATCGACTTCGACTCCTGAATAGACGAGGGATGTCCTGTTTCACTGATCACCGTTGATCTTTCTAGAATATAAAGAATGTCAATCTTTTTACCATTCAGCAAAAAGAGTCCCACAAGATACCTTAATGTCATTTGACTCGATGTTAATTTCACAACCCTTCGAATCTAAAATTCCTAATGAGATGAGACTTTTCTTCAAGTCAGGTACATGTTTGACATCTGACAGTATCCTAATTGTCCTTTTGTGCATCCTGATCTGAACAGTACCAATACCGGTTACCTTACTGGGTGAACCATTTTCCATGCGCACAACTCCACCTTCTACTGAATTATATGTGGTGAATTAGTCTTTGTTGGGACACATGGAAAGAACACCCCAAATTCAAGATCCACTTAGATGTAAGCTTAGAGTTTTCACCTGTTAATACCAATAAGAAATAATTACCCTTGTCATTGGCCAAATTAGCCCCAGCTAAGTCTTCTTTGTTACTTTCAACAGCTCTTTTATTTCGCAGATTGTAACAATACGTATTGACGTGACCTAACTTCTTGCATAGTGACATCTATTGTCTCGCTTAATTGATGCTACCAAAATCGAGACTTTCCTATCTGACTTGTTATCCGAATTAAACTTATTTTCGAGTTTGTCTTTACTTAACCGATTACCTTTCACATTCTCAAATGAGAGATTATCTATGTCATAAATCAGGATATTCCTAAAATAATTGTATGAAGGGGGTAAATAGCACAATAATAGTATAGTATGATCTCCATCGTTAATCTGAACCTCAAAATTTTTAAATTATTTAATATTGAATGATGTGACTTCTAAGGTACTTAGTTTTTTCCATGTCGAACGTGTATATATGTTATTTCAACACCAATCGATTAGCTAGAGACTTTGTTGTGTGTAGGGTTTCTAACATTTTCCATAACGTGAATGTCATTTTCTACATCAAAATCTCCTTCAACACATTATTTGTTAGATATAATTAAATCATAGATAGAATTTTTTTTATCTAACATATCCCGTTTTGATTTATCCATATCTTTAGGCTTTTTCTATGTAAGAACCTCAAGATCACTCTAAATTAGAATTGTCGTCATCCGAACTTGCCACAGATTGAAATTTGTGATGCCATCGAACTTATCAATATCAAACCTTGTAGCTGCAATCTTCGAACGGTTGATTGTAAAAATATAACTAGCTCTGATACCAGTTTGTTGGGGATAAACCTGATTAAATAACAGACAAGTAAAATAATAAAGAAACTGAAAATATTGAACACAAAGATTTTACGTGAAAAAACCCCTTTGAAAAGAATAAAAAATCATAGGAAAAAATAATTTGACTAAAATAGTAGAAACAAATGGTACAAAGATAGAGATAAAACTAAACCCCAAAACCCGAAATAAGAACCCTTGGAACGTAAATACAAAATTCCCTGAAAGCTTCTAAAAGCTAAAACCTAAATGTGTAATGGGTTTAGTCTTTCTAGGGCAGAAAAGTGTCTATTTATAGGCTAAATTCATAGATCAAATAATATTAAAATAATCTACACTAATCAAAATTTAAGTGAGAAACTAAAAATATAGTTTAACTAAAAGAAGAGAAGTTGAAAAATGCGAGGTAGAACTCCACAGTTGTAATAACAAAACATATAACTAAGTTAATTAACATTCTCCTAAAAACACAAAATAGGAAACTAACCTAAGAAACATGATTTATGATAAAGAACTCATTATTTGAAAATGGAACTTAATTTTTTCCTTTAAGTTTTTGAAAGTTTCACTTGAGTGAGGGTCTTCAAACGCGTATGGATCAAGAAACACAATCTATTTGCTTGATTGCTCAAATGATAAGTCTAAATTGAATCAAGGGACAGATTCTTGATTTTCTTGAAGTCTCATCTAGACAAAAGCTTGCACATGGATGTTCAATTTGGCCTTGAGTTGTTTTGATTTTGATTTCATGATTGGATTTTGCAGAAAAGATAGGCTAGAATACTTATCTTTGCCACTTGCACGTCCATGAAAAAATAGTGAATGAAGTTCTCAAGTTTTAAAAACACATGATAATTGAAGTGATAATATGTATTTATTTCTAGTGGAATGTTATTATGCCTTTTAATGATGCTATTTTTTATCTTTGTAGAAACCATGATAAAGAATAACGTTGAGCTCGATAACCACGTTAGCTTGAAGAGACTACCTGTTGTTTCTTCCTTCGTTATTATTTTAATAATTTCACCTTACATTATATTCATGGAAGACTAAGCTTGAAGAGACCTTAGTACTGAAGTAAATTGTTCTGCTTGGTTATGAAGTGCATCATTAAGTAATGTTTAGCATCCAATGTATCACTGCATGATTGATGGTTTCTCTTGATTGATTCATTGACATCAATATTGCATTTGCTGCATACTATAAATGTATTGTCTGATAACATTGTATAACTATCTAATCGTTATTTATGTACACCTTTATGATTGGTATATGCCTGCAGCGAATGAGAGCACCAGAAAGCGTGTTATAGGTTACACAGTTGGAGAATACCTTCTGCTTGTTGCTGCAAGTGTACTTCAAGTTATCTATATTCGGCGTCTCTTCAGTAAATCAGTTGCATACAATCGAGTTTGAACAATTTCATCACAAATAGAATACTAAGATGAGTTAACAAAAAAATGATTCATGTAATGTTACATTTTGGTATTTTATATGTTATTCAAGTATCATATTTCAACATACTGTAACTTTACATGAATGTTTTTTACTCACTTTTTATAAGCTACTATTTTACCTGTTTTTTTTTTTATGCTAATGCAATGCCTACACCACTTTATAATTTAGGGGATGTAGGACTTAGATTAAGGGCTACTTAGTATTTCTTTTGATAAGTGATTTTGAGAAGAATGTTTCTTAAAAGTTAGTGCTTACACCACTTTATAATTTAGTGGATGGATGACTTAGATTAAGGTTAGTTAGCATTGCTTTTGATAGGTGATTTTGAGAAGAATGTTTTTGTAAAGTTCGGTTTGATTTAAGATTTTAAGTGTTCAATATTATTGTCAAAAAGTGTTTTTGATAAAGAAATATCTATTTTAGAAATAATATAGATGGTATGTACCTGGTTAAAAGTATTGCGTGCCTTAGAATCTTGAAATTGTTTATAAGTTTGTAATTGAGTTATTTTGGCTAGAAATGAATATGACAAAGTGTTGACATTAGACAAACAAATTGGAAGTAGTAGTAAATAAGTTATTTATTCGATGTTCGTAAGAGAGACTATGGAATCAAAACTTGTAATGATCAACCATTAATGATCGTTGATGCTCTAACATTGAAGGTAACATTCCAAATTTGAGCTAATCTTTGAACCGAGTAAGGGGCATTACAATGTGGATATTGCTTAAAAGGTAAAATTATTAAGAGACCTTTTAGTTTAAAAAGTAGGAGTAAACAATGTATCATACCTCACCCGTTTTGACGTACGATACGGATGAGAGATGCTACCGAAGTATATATGAAATGGAAATCTTGGAGTTACTTAAAAATTCGAGCTTTAAATAATTTAATAAAATTAGAGAAGTTTAATTGAAAACAATTTGAAATCATATAGAATCGTTTTGTGGGTAATTGGAAGTGTCTAGGGTAAAAAAAGAGCTCTCAAACACAAAAAAATAAATTTAAATAATGTAGTGAGGTAAAGTTGTGCACAATGTTGGAACAACACGCGAGGTAGTGACGTCAGTTATTTGATGTTGCGACATTACCTTTAACACCCCTAAAATCGTTATGCTATAAAAGTAGTATAAAGTGAAATTTGTGCATAATGGATTCTTCGATAAAGTAAAATAAAAATATAATTGATGAAAGAGAAGGTTGATGGATGCCAGGGGAGTTTAATTAATAAGTCATAATATATATTAATTTAACACAAGGATTAAATCGTAAAGATGTGAAAAGTTTTAAGACTCAAGTATAACTATTTAAAATTTGAAGGGTTAAAATGTAATTATGAGAAAGTTGAAGGACCAAATTTTAATATAACAAATTTCTTGTGACACAAAATTGGTAAGTAGGGAGCAAATTGAATAAATGAAGAAATATAAGGGATTAAATTACAATTTTACCAAATTAAATGATAGTTGAAGGAAGGAATTGTAGAGAATGTTGGAGGAAAAATAGTCATTTCTAGATTAGGACAACTATCATGAAACATCATTATGATTATGAATATTGGTGCTAGATTTTGATTGGTTAAGATTATTTATTATTATGTTATTATTATTTGAATATAAGATATTTTATTATTTAGTTAATGGTTAAGAAAATAAAAAGAAAAGATGATGGAAATTCTCCATCTTTCTTTTAAGCTCATGTCTACCATTCTTGAAGAAAAGAAAGTTTTACTTTCATTGCAATTTGGTCCTTTCTATCAAAATTAACTATTTTCACCTAGAAATCAAAAGAATTTTCATAGCCACCAGGAGGGAAAAATGATAAGATGACTATGGTGAACATGAATATCAATTTAGATTCAACATAGATAGAATTGGAGTAGAGAGAAAATCAAGCTAAGGCTTGAAATCAAGAGAACAAGAGAGAGAGAGAGAAGAAGTGATTCAAGTGGCAAAGAAAAGAGAAAAATAAGTGATTAAGGTTGAGAGAGGTAAGTACCCTAAATTTTCTTATTACCTAAGGACTAAAATGTAAAATTTATGGAATTTGTGATAAAGTAGTAAAATAAAATGTAAAATAATTTGATATGTGTAATAAAATATTATGATAGAAAGATTAATTGCAGAGAGATATAATGGTAAATTGAACATAAAGTGATGTTCAAGTTAAATTATAATAAACATGGGATTTCCATGATGCTAAGGATTAAATTGTGAATTTTGTGAAATTAATAATTGAAACAAGAGAAGTGAAGTGCATAAAATTTGATTTGTGAAATAATATATTAAAATGAATTATTTGATTAAAGTGTTATGTGATAGTGAATTTGGATGAAAGGTGAAGTTAGAAGGATATTATAAGAATTATTGAATTTTCATAAAATTAAGAACTAGATTGCAAAATACTTAGAAATGACAAGAAGTGCTAAAAATATTAGAAAGAATTATTCAAGTGAATTGTTACATGGAAGAGAATTGATTTAAAGTGCTTATGTAGTGAAAAATAAGTTTTATGCTAATAAGGACTAAACTGAAAAGTGTACGAATACGAAAGTGTTACCAAGAAACATTACAGATCCCACTTCCTTTTTATTTGAAGCCATCGTAAATCGTTGATACTTTGTGTGCTCAATTTGTTTGGAAAACGTGCTAATATATTTATTTAACTTAAAGTTGTTTTCAGAAAAATTGTCCCTTTCATAAAAATTGTTTAATCAATCGTTATGCTAAAAAAACCAAAATAAAAGTTCAAAATCAAAAACAGTTCCAAAATTCTGGAGAGTCCAAATTATATAAAACTCCCAAAATTGAAATATAAGTAAGCCAAACTAACGTAAAAATAGTTTTACGGTAATGTGGACCCAACCGAGCTCCCGTCATACCGACCCACCTATGTCTAAGGGTTACCTGAAATGATCAGACAGATAGAGAGTGAGTTTTGATAACTCAGTGTGTAACACATACATAAACATAAATTCAAATTCAATCTCATGGCAGAACTGATATAGATGTAAACCTTTGCAGAATCAGAATTATAACAGAATCGCATAGATACAGATATGCAAAATCCTACCCTTATCCTTTATACACCAACACCGACTATCCCATCACACCATGTGGAGTATTAAACACCCACCCAACCCTACAAACGTATAGTGTTCAGATGACACTTTTCAGAATAATCACAGCATTGCTGCCAGTATATTGGTGAAATATCGCCTACATAGAATACTTCCTCCTCATAAAATATAACCCGCCCCATAGCCAGATACAGACAGAACATCAGATAAAATAGAATAACAGATACCAGAATGTATACTACATGCATGCTCATATAACAAATACTAAACATGCTCATACATAACAGAATAGATCATACATATCATATTACACAATACTCATGTAGATGTCATTTACGTCAAGTTCAATCTAATAGAGTGACAGATTTCATGTTTTAAGCCATAAACCACACATACTAACCCTACAAAAGGCCCACAGTTGATCGGGATGATAAATGCGACCCTAGGGAAAAATTCTGAAATTTGGGCCCACACGCCCATGTGGCCTACAAGGCCTAAAATGGCCTAGCTCGTGTGTCACACACGGCCTCGCACACAACCTGTCACACACCCGTGTGTCGCACACGGCCAAGCACATGACCGTGTAGCATCGAAAGGCCCCGATTTTAGCTTTTACTGATCGCTATTTTTTGGGTTCCTCATTACACAGTTGGTTCGATTTTTCTACGAATGCAACCACTAGATTCCCAACACCTAAAATCAACATTCCAACGCCCAATTTCAGTAAAAATTTAGGAAACTCAAACAAAAATTATCCAGGAACATAGCCTCACAATAACATCCAACGCATTCGCACACTTACTGTCAACGACTAAGAACCGCGCAACGTCTAACCCGCTGAAGGAACACCACCTGGCACATGGTTCTCCCCTAATCAAGCATTAAAACGAATAACACAGTTAATACACCTTTCCATTCTAGAGAAAACCAAAACCCCCAATTTACTACAATTCCTAAAACAAAAAAATACCTGACGAAAGATGACGACTACTCCCAATGCCCAACCCAAAACGAATCAAAAAAGAATCAAAGCAACGAAGTGTAAATGGATGGTAATATTTTAACCAGAAATGAACAGAATGGCAGCGGAAAAATAGAGAAGAAAAATAAAGAATAAAGAGAAAGAACGAAAAAAAAAGAAACGTGAATAAGACTTGCTGATTTAAAAATAATAATAATAATAACCACCCACACTCTTTCCCCTTGAAGAGAGGCACTAACCTCACCCCACAACGAACCAGATAACTACTGAATAGTTCAAATTAAATTTAAACTCCTCCACAAACTTAATAAAACAAAACAAAATACCCCTTACACCTAAGGAGACTAAAACCCCGGACCTAAAGCAAATCTACCAAGCCCTTATCCACCCAAACTAAACACATTTAATGACAAAACCCAAGACATTCAACACTTAAAATTCTAGGTGTTACACAAAAGTTTAAGTGTGAAATAAAATATTATGAGAAAGAGTTGAAATGAAGTTTTAAGTGAATTAATTCCGAAGTGATATTTAAGTGAATTTCTAATGATACTTGAATTTCATATTGAAAAGAACCAAATCGCAAAATACACAAAAGTGACTAAGTGTATTAAGATTTTGAAATAACATATTCAAGTGTAATGATATATAGAAATAAAGTGTATAATAAGTGAGAGGATGATGATTAATCAAAATATATGCTAGTAAAAACTAAATCCAAAAAATGTAAAGTAAGTGAAGTGAAGTAAATTGTATGCAAATAGGACTAGATAGCAAAGTGACCAAAATTTGATATGTATAATAAATTATTTATGGAGATTTTTAGTGAAGTGCTTATGATAGTGAATTTAATTCTAAGTGATATTAAAATGTTAATTTAATGAATATTTATTTTATGAAAATAAGGACTAAATTGTACGTGTGTAAAGTTTTATATACCATTAAATAATAAGTGATAGTGATGAAAATGTCAATATAAAGCCGAAGTGGACAAGATATTAACATGTTGGATATAGATCACATGCCATTAGGAAATTATCCTGTGTGCAGATGATTGTGGCACTTTGATTCAAATGAAAGTGCACTTTGGTGCAAGTGATAATGGCTCTTCAGAGCATTTCAATGGTTTTGCATGTTGGTGCATTATAATGTTATTTCCGCATATCTTACTTTTTCAATTGAGTCTACTATGGGCTATTGACTAATGAGAAAGATAACTAGTAAGTGATTAAAGAATTTTGAGAAAGAGAGTTTTGTGATTAATGAAATTAGTGTTAAAGAAAGATAAATGGTAAGTGAATTCTAATAACTATCTATGTTAAAGCATGAACTGATAATCTAGTAAATTAAAGTATTAGTAAATTTGGTAAATATATTGAATAATCTCTTGATTTAAATGATATGTTTATGAAATTATATTAGTAATATTGTTACTATTAATTAAATTAAAGAAACGGTAAAATTGAAATTCATGGGTACTTTCTAAGTTTTCACAACCTTAGCGTTATTTTTCAATGCATAGGTGACATATGGAATTGAAGTTTTCCTATGAAGTGGCAATCTCGACACATCTCATCATATTATCAAAACCTGGGAAAAAAGGGGTGTGAAATAGATTTCATGGTATAGAGTATGTCATGTACATAGGTTAGTTAATGAAGTAATAAAGAAAGTGTTTAGCTATTTAATATTTGAGTTTGATGTATTTGAACACATAATTCACGTCATTATGTCGGATCATTCAAATTGCGATGAGAACCGAACAGTGATTGATGTCATGATCTAGAATTCCTAAAGTCATCATGTCAATCCTAAAGTTTTAGAACTTTACAAATTAAACTTTATTCGATTTTTGATTAGTAAAAGAGCTTTTTAAGCTCTTAATATCACGAGCAAAAGATTAAATTGAATGGTAATTGTTTGTAGTTGCTCCGACAACGAATGTGATATCCCGGAGCTCAAATTCGGCGTTTGGGTCGGGTATGAGATATTCCATTTAGTGGTATCGTAGTCTAAGATTTTTTATTCTAGGATCTAGAATGAATCTAGAAATACATGCCATAAAAGATTTATTGATGTGATGATATGTGACACCAAATTTAAAAAGTATTGATAAGTGTGAAGATGTAAATCATTACTAATAAGAAAATGATTTTAAACTAGTTAGTTTTGATAAGTATTGATAAGTATAGGTAAGTGATATATATAGATAACTATTGAAACTTGATAGTGAATATCTGATGAAAACTTATTCTCTATTATAGATATTGGAAGAAATGATAGTAAGTTTGATATTACCTGATGAGATAATGACCCCGGAACAGAGAGAAGAAGTTGATAGGAAGATGAAAGAAGTGCAAGATTATAGAATGAAACTTAAAGAAGACATTATTCAACACCTTATTACTATAAATCGAAAGATGTAGAAAGTAATATGGGAGGGTCATGAATTGATTAGAAATAACAAAGTGCAATACTTGACCTTTAGAGGGACATTAGTAGAACATGAACAACAAATGATTTTGGACCAACTTTAGAACACATTGATACCACGAACCTATTGGAATTTAGTTATGTGCTATGTAAATCATATAATCTTTTATGGAACAAAGAAAATGGTAAAACTAAGTATCGGTTCGGGAAAAAAAGTTTAGGAAATAAAATACTTTTGACTTGCCATGGATGGATAACTTACATATTAGGAAATTACCGAGGAATTTATAGATTCTATACCTATTATAAAGGTGGAAGAGGAAGAAGACCCTGAAGAATTTTTTAATTGGATTGCAGGAGATTAATTTGAAGAGAATTTGGAATTGAATATAGAGAAATTTCCTAAAGAAGATATAAAATCTGAAATAGAAGAAAACCCAAAAATGGATTCAAGTGAGTAAAAGTGAAGACAAGGTAAAAAGTTAGAGACTAGATAATGTAAAAGAGAATGAGTACATAGAGTTGTACATATATGAAATGAAAATTTAGAAAATTTGAGCCTATGAATGAAAAGTTTGACATATTGTAATGTTAGTCTTTTGAGAATAGAAGAGATGGTAGAAGTATAAGAAGTAGAATAAAATAGTATGATGATTTGATTATAAAAATTAGAGAATGAGTTTTAAAGATAAATGCATAGAAAGAAATAAAGATGTATTCAACATCAATAAGAAAATAAAAGTCCTTGAATGAATAAATTGAGAATAGAATAAGTCTAGGAGATTGACAATGTTTGAAGACTAGTGAATCCTTATGTAATAAAGGAAACAATTGAAGTGAAAGTTGGAAGCAATAAAAATAAAAATAATAAGATGAAAGAGGACAACTGTGACAAATAGAATTATCTCGGGGAGTTTATTGGCAGTTACCGAGCCAGTGGATTCTAGAGGATAATTGTAGCGTTCCAAAGTTTTTCTAAGTTATTCTGAGCTTAGATATCTTTGGTCGGTTGATATTTGCTTCTAGAGAAGGAAAGACAAAAGGGAATTGTTCAAGGGAATGACTAAAAAGAACATAAGTAATGATAATGTGCAGTCGAGGAAAAATAACAAATAAGAGAAAGAGAGTTTATGATAAAAAAGAAGAATTTAAATGATTTATAATATGGTTGCATAAAAGAAGAGTTAAAAGAGAAATATTATGGTTAGTAAAGTTTAAAGTCGTACGAGCACTGGAAAATTATGATAAGGCAAGTGATAACTATTAATTGAAAAGTTGAAAAGATTTAAATGATCAGGAATGGAAGAACAAAAAAATTGAAGAGAAATTTGAAAGTTCAAGGATATACAGTGAAAGAATGCAAGTGGTATGGAAGGCATAAAAACTAAGAGAATCACGAGTAAAGGAAAAAACACCCCCAAAGTTAAGTCATTGTTCATCCCAAGTAATGCACAAATTGTAAAAGAAGTTGCTTGAAATTATATTTGAAAAGTTTCTTCAAAAATCATTTCTCCCCACAATTATAAGTTTAGTGTAATTATGCTCAAGAACAAAAATTTTCAGATTATGCAGCTTAAGTATACACATTGCTCTAATTATCCTTAACCCTAGCATGATAGCAAAATTATAACCTAATGCTTTCCTAATAAATATATGCTAAATTCGTACCAATTAACTTTTATTTCCCTATCTAAGACTAAGTTGCAATCTTCAAGTTTAATTATGCCTTCATGTGTTCTATTCAGTAATTTCTCTCAACTAATGTAGTCAACACAAAAATCTGAATCAATAGGTCTTTTAAATAGGTTGTACCTTGGCTTGGTTAGGGGTAGGGAAAAGATAGATAATTTTAAGCTGAAAAACCTAGACTCAGCTTGCATCAGACCTTCGGAATAAATATCTTCAAATTCACCAACTAATTTTGTAGTTGAGTACACATACTGCTTGTACATCTATTTTCTTTTTGTATACATATGCTCTCTCTTTTCCTTTTTTTTCACATTCGAGCATATTACTGCATGTACTACAATTTTTTTGAGCATTTGGTACATCTTCTCAACTCCCCCAAACTTATTTTTATAGAGTTTTATGGATCGACTGAGTCTAGTGTTTGGGACAATTTAGAGATAGTTATGAGAAAAGGGATGAGTTACTTTTGTAAGGATCCAATGAATTCAGGTCATATAGTCTCAAAGTTGGGTTTCTAAGGATAAATATTCATTAAGGTTGGCTTGAAAGACTCAAACGGTCCAAACAAAGTTTTCCTAAATCATTTACAAAATTCCATGACTCTTAGGATTTCGCCTCAGGAAATTACTAAGTCAATTCTAGAGACTTAAACTTTCATACATGCTTAGCTTTTCTAAGGAATTAAAAGTTTCATGGTTTGATTTACATACTTTATTAAGACTAAAATTTATGTCATAATTTAGCTAACATAAACATTATTGAGATACTAAAACTCTATTTATACTAGAGTTTAGCATAATCAACAAAAAAATTCAATTTTTCGAGCAAAATATAATTTGATCATAATTTGATAGGAAAAATAAATTCTAAAAGAAACAATTCAATTTTTTGGTCCCCTTACTTAAGATGAACAATGTCCCCATTGTTAAAAACAATAGAGAGAACAAAAATATAGAAGTAAATAGATACTGTAAATCAGGTAGGATCCCAGGAAAAGGAGGTGAGTCAAGTTTAACTGCTTACATACCAAGCTTTTCCTAGACATATACATATCTATTGTCACACTTCATATTTTGTAAATTTTTCAATTTTTATTTATGATTTCAACCTCTTGTTTTATTATGCGAGAAATAGAAATATCCTAAAAGAATTTAAAACTAAAAACTTAAAATATCTTAAAAAGAAAAATAAAGTAAAGACAAGATCCCCATTTTTTATTTATTTGTAGACCCTTCTGAATTCGACCCATCTTTTTCTTCATCGTCCTTGTTTTTACTTGACTCACCTAATTCCTTCCTTGACATTGGAGTCCATGGCTCAAATATAAAGTCTGGAAATTCAAGCACAAAGACAAATGGGTTATGAAATATTTTCTTAAAAGCATCTCTAATTGAGTCATCTCGTATTTTTGAGTATCTCCAATAACCTTATTGCTGCCATTGCATATGTTGTATCATATCCATTATGGAAATGATTATTCATACTCTTGATTCATTCGATGAGAAAAAATTCCCCAACGGGTCAATCTTCTCGAGGTGCTTGTTGAGCCGATCTTCACCCTTTGTGCAAAAATGTTGAAAACAAACCAAATTTGTGTAAATTTATGATAAAAATAATTAAAATTCAATATGTTACTAATTTGAGTGAAAATTAATTATTTTATAATTAAAATATAAATTTTGACAAAATTACTAAGAAACTGCCTGAATTAGAGCTAAAAAATGGTTAAAAAGTCTATATATTTTTGTGTTTCTAGTGGTCGTTTGTTAATGTTGCATTGAACTTTTGCATGCTTAAGGGATAAGAAAACTCCAAAAGTCACATTCAGCTCCTATGATGGATGGTGGCATTAAATGGTGCATAGGAATGATTAATAGCCATATTTTCTTCCCAAAACAGAACAAGCATTTGGTGTGAAAGCTTTTGATTCTGTTTGAAAAATGAACAACCCTTTTGAAGCTTTAATTAGGTGGTTGGCCATTTGATTCTCCTAGGACACAATTAAACACACAATTAAATTACTTAAGACATATTAAACACGTCTAGAACTAAAACAAGCATTAAAGATGTAATAAAAGAGACAAATTAAATAACTAGCTTTAAGAAATATTAAAATGTAATAAAACTAATTATATAAACTGCCAACCAACTTCACTATAACTACCAGAATTAAATATGATTAAGGCATATTAAAATTCTGTAATAATAGGACATGAAATAAATTAAAAGTTGTGTAATTTAACACAAACTAGCGTGCACCATTAGGTCTCAATGTCACATGCAGAATTTTGCAGGAATTAAATGATCTCATCTTACATTTAGACCCTTCAAGCTTGGCCCAATTGAGTCACATGACGTGACCGATATCACATCATTTTAGGCGATTTATCCTCAAATTAAGCCTTTTGCTTGCGAAAAAATTTCGTTTACCGTGGTCCCTTAATTTGTATCTTCCTTTCATCGAGTTAGTGACAAGTTTTCCAGGAACCTAAAAATAAAAAACACCTCCACTAACAAAATTAGAATAAATGCTTTCTTTCAATCCATCACTTATATGAACTTGGAAAAATTCAAAGATGTTATAATTCGTATAAACATAACGAATATCAAGTGCTCCTTTCAAATGTTGTAAACTCAAGTTAAGTCCGAGATCAAAGACAAAGTGTTGCCAAACAAATTTAATATGATTCAAAGACTTTGTTTTCAACAACACAGGAGATACATAGAACAATTAGAAGTCATTCATAAAAGCATGCAACATGAAAATTCGATGCCCACATCCCTTTAGTTAACAATGAAATAAAAGAACAAGCTCCAAAATTGAACACATGATTTTATCACTCATTTTAGAATAAAGCAATTGTTTTTCCTTGAAAAACGATTCATCTATGCTAAACACAACAAATTCAGATATATGCACATTCAAACAAGAAAGCCTCTCAAACTTCCTTTGAGTAGGCATGAATTCACAAGAAAATTTCACACAAAAATTTAAAGAACTCACATCATACTCAGAATAAAAAAGATTAGGCATCTTATGTGGAAATTCTTTATCAATCACAACAATTGAATTGTATAGGCATTTAGTTAAACCAAAATTATCAATGGATGTTTCAATTTGTGAGCTAAGGTCGCAGAAATTAGCACAAGGCATGTCATGAGGAAAATGTTTTGAGACAAATGCTTCAACAATATTCAAAAAATAACGGTAAGAAAAAATATTGTTAAGAGGTCATTTAAGAGAAAAATCATCGACAGACTTATTATCAACATTTAAAGAATTTCAACTTGCTTGAATCTTAAGCAGATCCTTACCTTGCTTACCTTTCACAACTTGAAGAATTTTTCTACTTTCCAACTTACCTTTTTCCTACACGCGAAATCTACCTTTATTGGGAAGGTAATGGAGTTGGAACTCGACCATTTGATTTTTAGAAACTTGAAATGAAGAGATATCACAAAGCAAACTTGAACCGGGATTAGTTAAAATAATCCTCACTTTTGTTTGATCATTCACACTCTCTTGTTTTTCTTCCTTCTCAATTTATTCTTCCCCTTTCTCACACTCATTTTCATTTTTTTCAATTCCATTTTGTTTTTGTTTTTGTTTTTGTTTTTCGCTCTTGTTTTACTTTATTTTTCTCTCGCTCTCATCATCTTTACTTATCCTCTCGAATCTGATCCGGAATCAATGATGCCAAGGTGAATTTTTGGCTTTGACAGTCAAACATGTATCGATTAGCATGACCATCATAATAGGCTTGTCGATCGAACTGCCATAGACGCCCAAGGAGGATATGGCAATTTTGCATCGGTACAACATCACAGAGCACCTCATCTTTGTATTTTTCGATTGCGATGTATACCATCACTTGTTTGGTGACCTTCACTTCACCACTTTTTGTAACACCCCTAACTTATATCCATCGTCGGAATAGGATTATGGAGTATTACCGAAGTTTTCAGACCAAATACAGTTAACTCATATATTTTACTATTCATATCTGAAATCATACATAATCAATCATATTGTCCATTAAATGGGCCCTCGAGGCCCAAAATACACATTAGAATCAAGCCTAGGTGCAGGGGTCACACACTTGTGTGGCCAGACCGTGTGGCTCACACGGCCAAGTGACACGCCCATGTCTCAGGTGTGTGGGTATTGGATGTGAGACACACGGTCCTATCCCAACCCATGTTCATACCCGTGTAACTCTCTGACTTGGGTAACACAGTCGAGCCACACGCTAATATGCTAGGCCGTGTGAACAATTTAATTTTCAGTAATTAGGTGCAGGGGACACACATCCGTGCTAGGCCGTGTGTCACACACGGCTGAGACACACACCCATGTCTCTACCGGAGTGAAACTACCTGAGCATTTTGTTTCTCAATTTTAAAGGTATAGGGGACACACGACCAAACCAGATGCCTGTGTACATGGCCATGTGTCAAACACGACTGAGACATGCCCGTGTCTCCACCCACGTGGACAAAAATAGGCCATTTTCTAGAAGAATTTTCTCACCCAATTTACTTTCCACCTACAGCAACAGTTTAATACATTCACAAGCTAATTCATAACCGTTAAACCAAGTCAAGAACTAAGTCTTATGGATATTATATCATCATAATAATTCAAGTATTTAACCTACCAAATTGATCATAAGTTCATTTAAGCATGCTTATACCTATTATACCCATCCAACCAATTCAAGCACACACATTCCAAACATAGTATAATTTTGTATATATGTACATCAAACATATCATCACTAACCATTCCAATGGCTAATTACAACCAAAACATCTCATCATTTGGCCTAACTTAGCCTATACTTGCCATTATATCAAAAGTTATTTTACTAATTATACCAAGGTGAGCTAAAGGATAGTGTGATCTTGCTCCGACCCGCTTCCAACCTTTACGAGCTTCCGAGTACTATAAAACAGAGGAAAGAAAAAACGAGTAAACATTTAATGCTTAATGAGTTTGTATAACAGAAATCAACTTACCATTCATACCGAGTAAGCATTATACCAAAAGTAATTTTACTAATTATACCAAGGTGAGCTGAAGGATAGTGTGATCTTGCTCCAACCCGCTTTTAACCTTTACGAGCTTCTGAGTACTATAAAATAAAGGAAAGAAAAATTGAGTAAGCATTTAATGCTTAGTAAGTTCGTATATTGAAAATTAACTTACCATTCATATTCATCTAAAATAACGTACATAGTACATCCAAATCAATGTAATCAAAACCTAAACACACATACATTCTCATCAAACAAGTTAGTTACGTAATTCATATAAATACCAAGAAATATAGATGAGCTCATCAATATTTCATTTCCATACAAATGTATTTATCATTCCAAGTATCCAATGAACATATACATATACATATCATATCTTTGTATTTTAAGTATTCCTTATAATATTTCATCTTGAATTTATATCATCTCATACAGAAACTTTACCTAATGAATTATTTAAAATATTGATGGATACATGGGCAGTACACACGAAGTGTACAATACGGTAAATTCATCACCTCATATTGGAGAGTGCTTATAAAAGCACATAACGGGAAGCTTATCAGGGATAAAATAGGAAGCTCATAAGAGCCATATTCAAGAAGCTCATGTAAGCCTATAACGAGTAGCTCCGAAGAGCCATTAATCGGGAAGCTTTGGATAGTCATATATTGGAAAGTTCAAGAGAGCCATATCGGGATGCTCACAAAGAGTCAATTAACAGGAAGCTCATGAAGAGCCATATAACGGGACGTTCATAAGACTGTGGTGTGTCTACAACACATGCAGAATCACAACCAATCGGGATGCTCCGAAGAGCTATAATGGGAAGCTCACAAGAACCATAAAACAGGAAGCTCATGAGAGCTAATAATGGGACACTTTTTCAAGCTATAGTGTGTCTGCAACATTTGCAAGATCACAACCAATATGGGAGCCCTATATCCAATCGACTTTCATGTATTCAAACGAGATTTAATATTTTTATCGAGCATTTTTTTATATATGATTAATTTCATAAACATAACAATTATAAAATTCAATATTCACATATATAACATTTAATTTAAACATATAAATGTGCACAATTTAGTTACACAAACTTACCTCGACACTTGTTCGTATACGAGAATTTATCAATCTGATACTTTTTGTTTTCCTCGATCCAATTCTGCACTAGGTCTATCCGGATCTATACGAGTAAATTTAACTCAATTTAATATAGTTCGTATTCAATTCAATCAAATTCAAATTTTAGACAAAAGTACTATTTTGCCCCCATACTTTTTTTAATTTCGATTTCGTCCCTAGGCTCGAAAAATGAAATTAATGCAATTTAACCTTTATTCCAAGCCTAGCCGAATTTTTCATATAACCATAACAGTCCATGTATTTTACAAAAATAAAAAATTTTCCATGAATTTTACATCTTTTCAATTTAGTCCCTAAATCACAATTTCATGAAAATTTCCTTTACAAAAGTTGTTTATCTATCAACAACCTTTCATTTTCTACCATAAATTTCAAAATTTTAACATACTCATCCATTGCAAAATTTTAAAATACTTTGATAACTTTGCTAATTGATCCCTAAAATAACTAGACTAGGTTATTACGATCTCGAAAATATAACAATTACTAAAAACAAGAAAAGAATTCATACCTAATTAAGTCAAAAAACTTGCTTGAATTCAATATCCAAAAACTAGGGTTTCCATGTTTTCAATTGGGAAAGATGATATAAAATGATGATATTAGATAGTTATTTTAATTATCATCTTTTATTTATTTACTTTCAATTTAGTCCTTTTCTTTTCTTGAATTTCCATGAATGAGCCGTTATAATTATCTACTAACTCCTCTTAATGGTCTAATTGCCATATAAGGGCCTCAAATTTTGAATTTCATAGTTATTTGATACCTCTAGCTACTAGAATTCAACTTTTACATTTCATGCAATTTGGTCCTTACTAACAATTAAACATGAAATTGGTAAAATTTTCATAATGAAATTTTCATACTTCATTCCTATCATAATGCAAACCATGTAATAATATTAAAAAAAGATTTCTTTCTGACTCAGATTTGTAGTCCCGAAACCACTATTCAAAATTCACTGAAAATGGGCTGTTACACTTTTGTTCAACCATTGCAAGTTTTACAGCTGAGGATGTTTCAACGTAGGCAATTGAAGTTTCTCCACCATAGTTGTACTCACAATTTTACTACAACTCCCACCATCAATTATCATACTGCATACTTTGTTTTGTACATAACAACGAGTTTGAAATAAGTTCTCCTGTTGTATTCTGTTTCCATTGGTTTGAACATTTAAGGACTTTCTTGAAACAAAGCTTTCTCGCTTCATGATTTTAAGCAGTAAAAGAATGCCTTAACAAAATAAACCTCATATTCACTCGAAAGGAAAAAATCGCTCCACTCGTGTTTGCTAACAGATTAGGCTTTTTTTCACTCTAATAATCTCATTCACTCGCACATTCTACATCTCACGAGTTGTACTCTCGGTTCTAATAGAACTATTGCAACACAATAAATAATTTCAAATACGTTGTGGAAAAGGGTAGAAACAGGCTTAAAAAGGTGTTTGCGGGTATTTTGGGTATATATATTTTCAAAAAGAACTTTGATGTCACAAAAGATGTAGAATGGGTTAAAATGGTGTTTTAGTTGTAAGATTAAAATGGGAATTTTAGGGTTCAAATTTTTTTTATTATTTCCAAATTTCACGAACAGGCATAAAATATGCTCCAAAGTATGACACAGTTAAATTTTCTATAGAAGGGTTCCCAGACTCTTTTTTTCGAGTCTCTACTCGCTCTTTTCCTTTTCCTTTATTTTTTTCTTTTTTTCTTCACGAATGATACGAGTAGCTCGTTCCAATTCAAAAGCCATAATAGAGATGGGCCTTTCCAAGTACTCATGCGGATCAATGACAATGCCTATCAAATAGATTTGCCCGGTGAGTACAATATAGGTCTTACTTTTAGTATTGCTAACTTACCTACATTTGATGTTTCGGATTTAAGAACGAATCTTTTTTAGGAAGAGGGGAATTATATGAGTCGCAAGGCCCAAAATCGGGCTCATGAATGTGATCGGCTCAAATTTCCTCAAGGTCCAATAACGAGGTCGAAAGCTAAGCAAATCTAAGCAAGATTGAATGGGACTATCCAAGACTTCGTTACCAAAGCCTTAGATGCACACACGACCTTAAAAGAAAATCAAGATTCACTTTCTTGTTTTCAAGAAAATCATGAAATCAACTCTTGGTCCAATTTTTTTATTTTAGACAATTTCAAAAATTAAGAAAATAAAGATCTCAAATGTTGCAAAATCTTGGTCCAAGAAACCGAATCTTATAGCCAATGTGCATTGGATTTCATGTACGAGCTTGAACGAGCCAATTTGGAGAGAAAACAGATCACAAGACAAAGTTCTTGAAAAAAATAGCACATTAAGATGTCTACAAGCCCATCCTAAAGTTTGGAAAGTAATTTAATTGAATATCAAGCCAAACTATCAAAGTGGCCCAAATTGTAAAGTATTTAAACTATAGGTCTAGTTTTATTTTAATAGGTGGATTATCATGTAAGAATTCAGCCCAAAAAGCCCATTTAATTCCCTTGGCTGAATTCCCATTAAAAGTCTAGACTTAGAATTATTTTGTTTTTTTTTATTTGATGAGTTGTCATGTTAGTAATTCTATTAGGGTTAGGAAGAGTTATTTTTGGAGCCTATAAGTAGCATGGGTGTTCACTCTTATACACATACAATTGATTTTTTTTTTTTGAGTTAATAATAACTCTCTTTGAGTTTTTCTTCAAAAATTGCTCTTGAGTTTCTTTTAGAACCTATTTTAACAATCTTTTAGGTTGTGGGAATCATCTTTAAGCTTTTTCTTTCCAAGATCTCTTTCTTGGAGGGGGAATTAGAGCCATTGAAAGGAGTTTTAGATTCTTAATGTTTCTAAGGCTTCTTAGGACATGATATTCTCTTTTCTATCCTTAATTTATCATTTCTTGCTTATTTAAGTTAGTTCTTGCTTTTTGGCTTGCTAATTTTATTGATTTTCGTTTTAGGTTAAAGTTGCTTCAAGAAAGACGTTCTCCTATCTTGTTCTATCAAGAAACACATCCAAATTTGGAGTTTTAATATTTTATTGTTGTTTCAAACATTCTTGCAAAGAACAGTTACTTTTTTCTTTAAAATCACTTCTAACAAATCTGTTTGTGTTTTGTTTTTCATGATCTAGTTGAGGCATTTTCTTGAGGTCCAATGATGGTTTCTTTCCATCCAAGAAACCCTAATTCATTCTCTATTGGACTCTCTACCAGCTGGTTCATCTTTCTTTTGTTTTAATTTTGTTTGGCTCTCCTTTGTGACAACTAATCTCTTTTCGTTGTTTCACGTTTCAGTTTACGTTCGTTTAGAGATCTAGGATAAATCTGCGACTTTGAAAAACATTACGATTCGCTTCCACATTCATCCACATCATTCTTTATCATTTGGTATCAGAGTTGGGCATTTTGGGTGTTCATGGTTGATTTCTAAGCTGATTTCCATTGCAAAACAGCCTATAAGTATTTTTTTACCCAGAATTTTTTTAGAAAAAAATATTTTTGAGTGGGTAAAAATTTTTCAATTGATATGAAATTTCATATACTAATTCTTGGAACTGTATTACAATATAAAAACATATTTCCCACGGAAAGAAAAGAAAAAATAAAAAGATATTCTGTGGGTTGAATTTTTTTCTAAAATTTTCTATATTAGATCTACATTATTTGAAAAGGCTCGAGTTTAAATTTCATGATTTTTGGAAATTGAGAACACCTCGAACGATGTTTGTCAAATTGCTTTGCAATTTTTTAGGTTTTCGAGTTTTAGTAATTTTTATTGATTCTTAGCCTTAGGTTTTCATTTTGTTTTTGTTTTTTATTGTTTCTTTACAAATTCTAAAACTTTCTTGTTTATTCTGTTAGTACGTTAACGAACATTGCACATTCCTTCCTCCGTGCAACACAAACTATTGGTGTCTAGCCACTTTTGGACTCCTAGTGTCATTAGGATGTTTTGTAGCTAGATTCTTTAACATTCTGATTGATTGTTATAAATAGTCCTAAATGACTTATAAGATTCATTCTTATCTCATTGAGAATTTGAATTTTATTTCTGAGTGCATAACAGTGAGGTTTGTTTAATTTTTCTTTTCTTGAGTGTTATGTTCTTTTCAGGCTTTCATAATGATTCGCGATAATATGATTGGGAAGTTGCAAAGGAAAATAGAGTAACTATTAGACAAGGGGAGATGGTCAAACGAAAAGAGGAGTACGATTGATCTTTCACCTGTTGTGAAATGTTATCGGTGTAGTTCAAAAGATCATGAGGGTTTCTGATGTCCAATTAAATATCCAAAGAGAGAGATAAGATTGAGCTATCACCTTTCATGAAATGTTATTAGTGTAGTTCAAAAGATCATAAAGGTTTCCAACGTCCAATTAAACATCCAATAAGAGAAGAAAGTAAGTATGAATTTGCAAATTTTGTTCATTCTTACTTTAGTGGAAAAGAGATATTTGATGGCGAACTTTGTGAACCGAAAAAAGATGATAGTGAGAATTTTTTTCCTCGAATATGTGGAGTTAGATGAGATAGAAACATCATCTTCTCCTATTGAGATGTGTTGTACTAAATTGAATATTCATAATACTTGTGAGGGGGATATGGGAAGTGAGGAAAAATCATGTGAAAAGACTAAAAGAAAAGAGACCTTGAGTGATAAAAGTCTACTTGATGGTCCAAATTTGGTGAGTGAAAATCCATATGAGTTAAAATTGGAGAGTTCTCAAGCGGAAAAAGAAAATAAAATGTAAGAAAATACCCATACAAAAGTGAGGAGTGATTATGTTTTAACTAACCCTAACTCAAATTTGTTTAGTAGTGTCTCTTTATTACAGGACTTCGAGGATTCATTGACGAATTTTCAATTATATTACTCTACAAGATTTTACTTGTGGGAAATAGGTAAGTTGAACATTGACAATTTTCCACAAGTGCTACAAGGTAACAAAGGTAAGGAAACAATAGAAATTAATTTAAGAAGGCATACCATACCTTGAATGTTTTTATAAGTATGCTACTAATTTTGTTTGTAAAATATTTCCTTACAACATGTTTTTTCGTTGGTCAAATTTCATTAAACCTTGGTCTAAAAATTTAAGCGATTTTATGTGTTTATCTAAATTTGTAAAGGTTAAAATAGTAATTTTGTTGCATTAAATAAGTTTTTTAAAGCATTTTATGTATTTTATCTTACAACAAAATTTTCTATCTTGACCTTTAATGAGGAATTTTTACATAATAATATTAAATGTCATGATTTTTATAATTATGTGAAATTCTTGACTCATCAATGGAAATTTAAATGGATGGCCATGCATATTAAAAGAAAGTTACAGGTTATTTTTTACTTGAAGACCCATGTACCTAACACTTCTTTGTTTAGTGTTGATACCTTGTTTTTAAAGGAGACATAAATGATGAAAGTTGATTTGAAGGATCAAACTAATGTTTTTGATCCTGGAGATAGTTTTTTGTGCACAAGAAAGCATAGGTAAGTATTTTTTTCATTTTATTGTTATATATTCTAGTCTTTTTTTTCTTTTTGTGCATCTAAAGATTCAAGGACGAATCTTCATGAGGAAGGGGGGAATGATACAAGTAGCTTGGTCCAATTCAAAGGCCATAATAAAGATGGGCCTTTCCAAGTACTCAAGTGGATCAATGACAACGCCTATCAAATAGATCTGTTTGGTGAGTACAATATAAGTTCTACTTTTAAT
This sequence comes from Gossypium raimondii, assembly GCF_025698545.1. Taxonomy (NCBI): domain Eukaryota; kingdom Viridiplantae; phylum Streptophyta; class Magnoliopsida; order Malvales; family Malvaceae; genus Gossypium; species Gossypium raimondii. The sequence goes on along the minus strand of NC_068574.1, from coordinate 34,436,696 downwards.
ATTGCTGACTTATCTACCTTTGATGTTTCAGATTCGAAGAAGAATCTTTTTGAAGAAGAAGGAATGATACGAGTTGCAAGGCCCAAAATCAAGCTCATGAACGTGATGGGATCAAATTTCCTCAAGGACCAATAATGAGGTCGAAAGCTAAGCAAATCTAAGCAAGATTGAATGGGACCATCCAAGACTTTGTTACCAAGGCCCTAGATGCGCACACGAATGAAAAAGAAAATCAATATTTACTTTCTTATTTTCAAGAAAATCAAGAAATCAAATATTAGTCCAATTTTGTTGTTTTAGACAATTTCAAGAATCAAGAAAATAAAGATCTCAAATCTTGCAAAATCTTGGTCCAAGAAGCCAAATCTTGTAGACAAGGCACATTGGATTTCATGTAGGAGCTTGAACGAGCCAATTTGGAGAGCAAACAAATCACAAGACCAAGTTTTTGAAAAAAAAAATAGCCCATTAAGATGTCTACTAGCCTATTTTGAGGTTTGGAAAGTAATTTAATTGAATATCAGGCCAAATTATCAAAGTGACCCAAATTATAAAGTATTTAAGCTATAGGTCTAATTTTATTTTAATAGGTGGATCATCATGTAAGAATTCAACCTAAAGAGCCCATTTAATTCCTTTGGCTCAATTCCCATTAAATGTATACACTTAGAAATATTTTTTCTTTTTTTATTTGATGAGTTTGCATGTTAGTTATTCTATTAGGGTTAGGAAAACTTATTTTGGGTTCCTATAAGTAGCATGGACGTTCACCCTTATACATACAATTGATTTATGTTTTTTTGAGTTAATAATAATTCTCTTTGAATTTTTCTTCAAGAATTGCTCTTGAGTTTCTTGTAGAAGTTGTTTTAACAATGTTTTAGGTGTGGGAATCATCTTCAAGCTTTTCTTGCCAAGATCTCTTTCTTTGAAGGGGAATTAGAGTCATTGAAAGGAGTTGTGAATTATTAATGTTTCCAAGGCTTCTTAGGACATCATCTTTTATTTTCTATCTTTAATTTATCATTTCTTACTGTTTTGGCTTACTGATTTTATTGATTTTTGTTCTAGGTTAAAGTTGCTTCAAGAAAGACGTTCTCGTATCTTATTGCATCAAGAAACACATCAAAATTAGGAGTTTTAATCTTTTCTTGTTGTTTCAAACATTCTTGCAAAAAAAAAGTTTACTTTTATCCTTAAAATCACTTCTGACAAATCTATTTGTGTTTTGTTTTTCCAGATCTGGTTGGGGCATTTTCTTAAGGTCCAAGGACGATTTCTTTCCATCCAAGAAACCCTAATTCATTCTCTATTGGACTCTTTACCAGCCAGTTCATCTTTCTTTTTTTTTTAATTTCGTTTGACTCCCCTTTGTGACAACTAATCTGTTTTTATTGTTTCATGTTTCAGTTTACGTTCGTCTAGAGATCTAGGATAAATCTGCGATTTTGACAAACTTTACAATCCGCTTCCACATTCATCCAAATCATTCTTTATCAATGAATTTCTTTCAGGATACTCGGGATAGCATATGTACTTGATTTAGAATTTCGAAGCTCTGATACCAACTAACATGAATCTGATTATGATTTGATTCATGATTTTATGTGTCTGATCGTCTACATAGGTACTTAGTCAAAAGATGGGTGAATTATGAAAAGAAAATATAAAAAAAGAGTTAGATAATGGATATAACTTACGAATAATAAACGAACCAATAAAGAACTGACGTTAAATGACAACGCAGCCCGAATTCTATAAGGTTGTTTAATACTCGCAAAGTTTGGGGATAGATGGAACCTTGACCCGTTATCTATAATGAGATAGGAACAAAAGGTATAAGGTTGATCGCCACACCTTGGGATGGTGAACAAAGTGATAAGATCGGTTTTGGTGAACACCATAAGAAAGGACTCTTGATAAGTTCGAAAGTTCTTGAAGAACAAAGAGAATTAACTCAAATATAAGTTTTATAACAAAATGGTTGAACCTTCTACAATGCTTAAAACTGCAAATTTATAGGCAAACACAAAGGTAAATGAATGACCATAAATCAACCATTAATATTGTTTCTAGAACTTTACAAAGACATTAAAATGTTCTCTTCAACTGAACAACCAAGGAAGGTTCATAAATTCGTTCATTACGTCCATGACCGTTCATGCACTTGACATCAATGTGGGTAGCTGCTTGTTAACGTGTTGCACCAAATTTTTGCATGCTTAAGGGCTAAGTAAACTCCAAAAGTCACATTTAGCTCCTATGATGGATAGTGGCATTAAATGGTGCATAGGAATGATCAATAGACATCTTTTCCTTCCAAAATCAAACAACCACTTGGTGTGAAAGCTTTTGATTCCCTTTGAGAAACGAACAACCCTTTTGAAGCTTTAATTAGGTGGTTGGCCATTAGATTCTCCTAGGACACAATTAAACATACAATTAAATTACTTAAGACACATTAAACATGCTTAGAAGTAAAACAAGCATGAAAGATGTAATAAAAGAGGCAAATTAAATAGCCAGCTTTAAGACATATTAAAATTCAATAAAACTAACAATATAAACTACCAACCAACTTAACTATAAATACCAGAATTAAATATGATTAAGACATATTAAAATTCTGTAATAATAGGACATGAAATAAATTAAAAGTTGTGTAATTTAACACAAATTAACATGCATCATTAGGTCTCAATATCCACATGTTGAATTTTACATGAAATTAAATGCCCGTGAGCCAGGACTTGTAAGTCTCGAAGTTGCCCCACACGCCTGTGTTTCAAGCCGTGTGGTAGGTCATGTAACTCACTGACTTGTCTACAAAAGACCATCAAGTGATACACGGCCATGTCATAAGGTCTTCTGCCACACACAATCGAGTCACATGCTCGTGCCTCGGACCATGTGAGCCTAAATGCACCCATTTCTTGCTCAATTTCACTCCCTTATTGCATAGGTACCTACACACTTTCAATTACACATATGGGAAACGCAATTCAACTTCAAACATACTTTAACATAATCACATATTCACTCTATGCATCAAACATTTATCAACCTAGACACCTCAATGTATTCCATCACAATTCATTCCCAACCTGTAGCTACAGACACATCTAACACTATAAACATATATTCATTTCATTATAGGCTCAAGTTGACTCATAGCATACAATTTTACACTATGACTTTTCAAACACATTTAAGTAATAAGTAATAGTTCACAGGTTGTTCAAATGCATAACATATCACAACATGCTTCTCAAAAGCTAGGGATTTCACAAGACAATACATAAGGTCCTAGTACATGCCATATACCAAAATCTAGAAGTTAAGTCTACCAAGGTTCCTAGATAGTGTGATTCTTAGCGTCGACCTGATCTTCCTAGCCTTCAAAATGTGATATTCAAAATGAACAATTTAAAGGTAAGCTTAAATATAGCTTAGTAAGTTTATTTAGAAATTCATAACCTTTTCAATCCAACATAGCTTCACTCATTTGAGCGAGCATTGCTCGATTGAAATTTTCATCAGTATAACATAGTTTTCTACTTATTTGAGCTTCACTCAGTATAATAGTAGAATTTGATCAATTTAAACACCAGTTAGTAAAACAATAAGATTTACTCAGTTAAGCTCCACTCAGTATAATGGTATTATTTGCTCGATAGAACGTACTTTCGGTATATGAAACAATGTTCGTTAAAAACATGTTAACAAGAATGTAAGCATTTAAAAGTATGATTAAGCATACTAACTTACCAAAATAATTTGCAAAAGATTCAAAAGTACAAGGGCTATTCTATAATTTTTCCTTTTTCCACGATCATCAGCACGTTCTTTATCTAACAATAATAATTTCATTCCATCAATTAGAATAACAACACAATTTGATCCTTTCATGCAACTAAATCTTTTTTGGCAAATTTCCTATTTTCCCCTTAATTTTCCATCTTATTCAATTCAATCATTAAGCCCTAATCATGCAATTTACTCAATTTTTTCTAAACACCCATGATACCCAAATATTCTATAATTTCATATCAGTCCCTATTTGCAATAATTTCACTTCTAATACAAACAATTTGTCATTTAATCAATTTAGTCCCTAAACATTAAAATCATCAAAATCTCTTCTCAAAATATTCTAATCTATCAACAAAGCTCTATATTTCATCATAAACTTTAAGAAATAGTCTCATTCATCAATGATAACTTTTATAACATTTAACAGTTTCACAAATTAGTCATTGGTTTAGCTAGAACAAGCTATTACAAACCCAAAATGTAAAAATTACTAAAACGAGCATCAAAACACTTAACAACTGAAGCTTCAAAGTAAAAACATGAAAACCCTAATTTTTCTTTTCTATTATCATGAAGAAGATGGCCAAATTGAAATAGAATTTTTACCTTTGTTTTATTTGGTTGAATAATATATAAACTTTGGCTTTTTGTAATTATTTAGACTTTCATAATTAACACTTAATAAATCACCATTAAACTTAGTTAAACTTAATCATTTATACGTAACATTATATAAGCCCACTAACTAATTCCCTTGGGTTAAATTATTTAATTTAACTACTCAACCTTTGTAGTTTTTACTATTCACTCATTTTACTTATTAAACTATCTAAACGATAAAATTTTTCAAGAAATTTAATATGACTCTAAAGACCCCGTAAATATTTTAATTAAATAATATCTACGAATTATTACGTCAGAATTATGGTCTTGAAGCCATTGTTTCCAATACCACTGAAAATCGGGCTGTTACAGCTCTCCCCCCTTAGGAAATTTTGTCCTCGAAATTCCTGACCAGTAAATAGATGTGGGTATTGTGATCTCATTGAGTCTTCAGTTTCCCATGTAGATTCTTCTACCCCGTGACGATTCCATAAGACATTAACTAGTGGTACTTTCTTATTTCGAAGTTCATTTACCTTACATGCCAAAACCCTGATTGGTTTTTCAGAATACGATAAGTCCGGCTGTATCTTAATCTCACAGGGAGGGATTACATTTGAAGGGTTTCACCGGTATCATCTCAACATCGAAACATGAAAGACATTATGAATTTTATCGAGTTCCGAAGGCAAAGCTACTTTATATGCCACAAGTTCAACTCTCTCAGTAATCTCATATGGTCTGATAAATCTCAGACTCAATTTTTCTTTTTTCCCAAAACATAACACTTTTCTCTAGGGTGAGACTCTTAGAAATACTTGGTCTCCAACGGTAAATACTATATCCTTCCATTTTAAATCTGCATATGAATTTTGATGATTAGACGCCACTTTTAAACAACTACAAATTATCTATACCTTATTCTTCGTTTCCCGTATCAGATCGGTACCAACGAGCTTAGACTCACTCAACTTTGACCAGTACAGTGGCATTCTACATTTTCTTCCATATAAAGCCTCAAACGGCACCATTTTAATGTTGGATTGGTAACTGTTGTTATAAGCAAATTTCACCAATGAAAAATATCTTTCCCAGCTACCTGTAAACTCGAGGATGCAATATCGTAACATATCTTCCAAAATTTGAATTACCTGCTCTGACTGCCTATCTGTCTGCGGGTGATATGTTGTACTGAAATTAAGCTTGGTTCCTAAAGCCTCGTGAAGCTTACCCTAAAATCTCAACTTAAATCTCGAATCTCTATCAGAGATAATGGATAAAGGCACTTCGTGCAATCTAACAATCTTTGATACATATAATTCCACTAAATTCTCAAGTAGGTAATCAGTACGAATTGGAATGAAATGAGCTGACTTAGTCAGTCGATCAACAATAACCTAGATTGATTCTTTCTTCCTCGGTGTCACTGGAAGTCCCGTTACTAAATCCATCATAATTCGTTCCCATTTCCATTCAGGGATAGTAATGGCTGTAACAACCTAGAAGACACCTAATGTTCAACTTTTACCTGCTGTTGACAAACCAGAAATTTAGCCACGAACTCTGAAATCTCACATTTTATTCCTGGCCACTAGTACATTTTCCTTAGATTGTTATACATTTTTGTACTACCCGAATGTATAGAGTACATACAACTGTGAGCCTCTAATAAAATATCTTGTTTCAGCTTTGGATTATTCGATACACATATTATGTTACGAAAATACATCATACTATCATCCCCAATAGTGAATCTTATAGTCGAGTCATTCTGGATTTGTTCCATTTGGCGGATAACTTTGGATCTTCCATTTGTAACTCTCGGATCTGTTGAAGGAATAACGGTTTAGTCCTGAGTTCAGCTACAACAGAATCATCACCTTCCAGTGTTAAATGTGTATTTGTAGCTCTCAAAACAAATAGATATTTTTGACTTAAAGCATCTGCAACCACATTAGCTTTCTCGGGATGAGAATCAATTACGAGATCATAATCTTTCAGTTCCTTTTGAGTCATCAGATACTTCAGCCTTTTATGATCTGTAAAAATCTGGCACTTTTCATTGTAAAGGTAATGACGCCAGATCTTCAAGGAAAAGACAATAGCAGCTAACTCCAAGTCATGTGTCGGTAGTTTCTTTCGTAAGTCTTTAAATGTCGAGAAATATATGCAATTACCTTTCCATTCTGCATTAACACACATCCCAATCCACCAAGTGATGCCTCACTATAAATAAAAAATTCATTCCCAGATTCAGGTAATGTTAATACAGGAGCTTCTGTCAACATCTTCTTCAATCAGTCAAAACTCTGCTGGCATTCATCTGACCAAACAAATTGAACATTCTTCTATAATAACTTGGTCATTGATAAAGCTATTATGGAGAAGTTTTTAACAAAATGTCAGTACTATCCTGCTAACCCCAGAAAACTTCTTACCTTCACGACATTTTTCGGTGCTTTCCAGTTGGTAATAGTCGAGATCTTACTTGGGTCAACACGCATCCCATCTGTAGAAACCACTTGTCCCAAAAATCCAACTTTCCTAAGCCAGAATTCACATTTTTTGAATTTTGCATACAATTTTTTTCACGCAAAATCTGCAGTACAATCCTTAAGTGCTGAGCATGTTTAGATTCCAACTTAGAGTATATCAGTATATCATCTATAAATACCACCATGAATATATCCAACTGAGGTTGGAACACTCAATTCATCAGATCCATAAATGCACTTGGAGCATTAGTCAATCTAAATGGCATTCCTAAAAATTCATAATGACCATATCAGGTTCTGAATGCAATCTTCATCACATCACAATCTTTCACTCACATCTGATAATATCCTGATCTGAGATCTATTTTAGAAAACATGGTTGCCCCCTTCAACTAATCAAATAGCTCATCAATATGAGGCAATGGACATTTATTCTTCACTGTCACTTTGTTCAGTTGTCAGTAGTCTATACACAATCTCAATGTACCATCTTTCTTTTTCACAAATAGCACTGGCACACCCCAAGGAGACACACTCGGATGAATAAAACCTCTGTCTAATAATTCTTTCAACTGTGCTTTAAGTTCATTCAACTCAGTTGGCGCCATTCTATACGATGGAATTGATATCGGCATAGTTCCCAGTATCAAATCATTAACAAATTCAACTTCACGTTCTAGTGGTAAACTTGGTAATTCTTCAGGAAATACATCTTCAAATTTATTGACAACAGATACTTGATCCAACTTCAACCCAAATTCCCAAGTATCCAGTATGTAGGCCAGAAATGCTTCACAACCCTTAGAAATCATCTTCCATAAAGTAATTGTCAATATGAATCTGGTAACACTGTTTAATCTGTCGATTCAACAATGACTAATTCACCTATAGGGCATTTCAAACTAACTCTTTTCTATCTAAAGTTAACCACTGCATCATGTAACGATAGCCAGTCCATACCCAATATTATATCAAACTCATAAAAAGGCAATAACATCAGATCAGCAGAGAACTCATAGCCCTGGACTTTCAGTGGACATTTGAAACAAATTAAATTAACTATTACACTGTGACCCAGTGGATTTTTTACTTGAATATCAAATTTAGTTAACTCAACTAGTAAATTTTTATCAGTGACTAATGCAGTGAAAATATATGAATGGGTTGATGCAAAATTCCATTCGAGAAAATCTCGATGAAAAATAAAAACAAAGTGAGTTGAAAAAAGTGTACGCTCACATTTGTTCAAAAAAAGTATTACGAGCTCAAATGATTATACTCACGAATACTATACTATGCCTTAGTAAATGGAGAGATAATGAAGGTGAGAGAAATAGATATAAGGTGGTGAGCTATATGTATACTCGAGTGAGTATTGGGGGCAATATCATGTGCCAAACTACTTTCGTGCTTAATTTTTTTGTCTAGCCCATTCTTTGAATTCCAAAATAACCTAAGCTGCAAAACATTACTAGTCAAAAAGTCCTATGTGACTTAGGTAGTACTTTATATAGATGAAATTGTGTCGAGTTTTGATGCTTTTACCACTTATATTCATTTGAGCATACGTGTATATTTGTATATATGTTTTGATGGAAACATATACTTAACATTCTTTTATTTGTTTGCTTTGTAATTTATTGAACTAACCCATCTAATTTTAAAAATTGTGAGTCAATTGTATCTCACTCCAGAGTTATATATTTATTTACACTGTCTTGTTAATATATTTTTATCTAATTGCCTATATCAAGCTAGCTCAAGTACATTTTCTCTTTTTTCATGTTTATTTATTGTTTTCAGTTTAGTTTTTTTTTAGTATTTATTTTATTTTGTTCAGTTTGCTTGAGGACAATCAAAGACTTAAGTGTGGGGGTTTTTGACCTCCCGTCAAATGTATTAGTTATTTTGGGTTATTTTCGCACTTAAAGACCTTGTTTTCTATGCAATTTAGTATTTTATTTTGCATTTTCGGTATTTAGCTTGTCTATTGCGACCCATTAGGCCAACATGGGCCTTAGGTAGTTCTAATATGTTTAATTAAGTGCGTAGGATGAAGATTTATAGGCCCAATTGACGTGGAAGCAAGGGATGAGTGATGCACAAGCTTACCGGGATGTTAAAGCATGGAATGAACCAAGAAATAGGTCGACTTGTCACCCAATGATGCCAAGGCTATTTTCATCTGCACAATCAACTTTATTCGAAGACCTTGGACGTGCCAAAGACCTAATTTGGGCTGCCAAGACTCCTATAAATAAGTAATTATGGTTTTGATGTAACTAAGTCATCCTAGACGCAATTAAAAACCCTAGTAGTTTAAAAGTAGGATTAGATTATTTTTCTTTCGGCTTTTCATAAACTATTTGATTTTCCTCTTGGAACCAATTTTGATCCAAAAGTTATTTTATTTTATTAAAGTATTCAATTTATTTCTTTATTGCAAACGATATATTTCATTATTCCAATCAAGATATTTTCTACTCTATTCTCCTTTCGATATCAGTCCATGATTATTCTAATTTCGTTTCTCTTTCGATTCAGTCGTGTTCTTTACATGAGTTGTTCAATTGGGATAAAGATTATGAATAACATGAGTGGCCAAATCCCTTAAGGGAGATTAACAAGTGGATGTTTAACACCCTTAACCCGTATTCGTCACTAGAATAGGGTTATGGAGTATTATCGTATAAACGTAACTTAAAAACATACATTTCCAAATATTAATATAAACATAGCATAACCCAATCATTTAAAGTAAAAACACTTCAGAAACTATTCGGGACTAAATTGGAAACATTTGGAACATATAAGAAAAAATTAGAAAATTTGAATTGTACGGGTCACACGGCCGTGTGACTCACATGGCTGAGACACACACCCGTGTCTCAAGCTGTGTAACAATCAAAATAGGGACACACAACTGTGTCCCAGCTCGTGTCTGTGCTCGTGTAACTCTCTGAATTCGGTCACACGTCTAAGCCACACGCTCGTGTTCCAAGCCGTGTAACTCTCGAAATGGCCACACACGCCTGTGTGCCAGGCCGTGTAACAACTTGACTTGTAGACCTTAAAACTTACAGGGGACACACGGCTGTGTTGCATGGTTGTGTGTCACACACGGCTGAGTCACACGCCCGTGTCTCAGGTCGTGTGGACATGAAATTGGCCAAAATCAAGCCATTTCCATTACAAAATCAAACATGTACCTAAAACCATTTTGGGCACATGACCAAAGCATCAAAATCATACCAAAACATGCATGAAATAACCAATTCAAAAGACTAATTCCATTCAACCAATATGTCATACACCTCAAATGCATTCATTCAAATCTTACCTAAACATGTATACATACCACATTTCAATCATGCACATCAAGTCTAATACCTTTCCAAAACTTACCCTATCTTGACCATTTTGAAACTATTCCATCACATACCATATTGGACATTGAAACATGCATCAAAACTTAGTCATATTAACACATACCAACAAGGCACCAAAAAATCAAAAGTACATTAATCCAAAATAACATATACATGCCAAAATTGTCAACTGACATTCAACTAACATCAAACACAAGTCCACCTATACATGCTATTATAACCTTGGTCAAAACATCTAAAACTACTGATCAAAAACTACTGATCTTCGACGAGCTTCCAAGTCGATTGAGCTTTTGATTATCTATAAAACATAGGGAAGAAACTACGTAAGCATATCATGCTTAGTAAGTTCGTAAAACATGAACGTAACTTACCATTTCAATGCATAACATTAAAACAAAGCATAATCTAACCCAACCATAAGCTTGACACAAGCTTAAGTACCATAAACAACACATGTTAGTGCATTAACACATAATTCACTTGAATTATCATAAGGTAAGCTAGGTGTACATGAACATACTACTTTTAAATTCATCCTTTTCATGAACATAGATATACTTTCATTGAACATTTCCATTTCAAACCTTTTCATAGATTCATGACATAGTTCATTTGAACACTTACTATTCCATCAGATACGCGGGATAGCTCACACGAAGTATGCTAAACATATAACTGTAACCTTTCATTTTCCTTTACACCGTTGCTCACACGAGCTGTGGGTCAGAATGTAAGCTACACGATGCTGCTGATATGTGTTGTTGAGTATCCACAACAAATGCAGGACCTCAGCCATTGGTAGGACATTCAAGACCAGCACCAAAAACATGAAAACCCTAATGACATGTCATTTGTATCCTACGAATTCCTAAGGTTCAAACGGGGCTCGATAATTGTCTTGACATCATTGGATATACATCATATGGTTACATGACAAATAATACATTAACATATAGATCATTATAACATTAAAACACTATTTAATCACATGAACTTACTTAGACAAACAAAGCGTAAAAATGTAGTCAATCAATCCAAGGCTTTCGTTTTTCCTCGATTTAAATCCATACAATGCCTATCTTGATCTAAATATATAAATTCAATTCACTAAATACTTCTATTATTCAATTCAGTCAATATTTCATATTTTTGCAAAATTACTATTTTTCGCTAAGATTTTAACTTTTTACAATTTAGTCTTTAAGCTCATAAATTGAAATCTAAGCAGTTTTGTCCTTATTTCATGCTAGCTGAATTCATTAGGGACATCTACCAACTCATACAAATCACCATTTCATCAATTTAACTTAAACTTTTATCATTTTTACAAATAAGTTCCTAAATGACATTTTCATCAAAAATCACTTTACAAAACCTATTTATTTATCAACAATGACTCATAATATTTCATCAAACATCAAAAATCATGCAAGAACATTCATGGTAAAATCTTAAATCTTTAACAGTTTTGCGAATTAATCCCTAGGCTAGCTAAATTAAGCTACAATGATCTTGAAAACATAAAAATCATTAAAAAGGGACAAAATGACACTTACATGCTAGCAATTGTTGTAGCCGAATGAAAGAACCCTAAAATGGCTTTCTATCCTTCAATATTCGGTGAAGAGAACATTTGGAGAAGATGAATGATTTATTGTTTTAATTAATTTAACCTTTATTTACCAAATTACCAAAATAACCTTTAAAAACTTTAATAATTTCAATAAAACCATGCCATGTATGTCCACTAACCACATAAATGGTCTAATTACCATCTAAGTCCACTCGTATTTAAATTTCATAAATAATTAATATCTTTAACTAATAGAACTCCACTTTTACACCTTTAACCACAATCCAAGGCTTCTATGACTGCCCAGGAATGTGCGGTTTGTCAACTAATTGATAAAATCACAAAGTTTGATTCTGATGATGATGAGGAAGAGGTGTCCATCAATTAGCTTTGAGAAAAAGATTTAAGAAGGTTGCTAGTAAAACCATTCAAGCTGACAATGATGACCAGGATAGGCCACAACGTTACAAGAAAGCTACAAAGAAATCCACCCAACCCAAGTGAAGTAATCTCTTTCCCCTCTAAGCTTTGATTTTTATATTTTCATGATCCATCATTCTAGTTTTTATCTGTTTGCATTCATATAACTTTTATTAATTTTAATTTGTCATTTCATGTATTGAGGACAATGCATCCCTTTGGTTTGGGGTGTGTAGTACATATATACTGCATTCTCATAACGTTCAATTGCCATTTAACTGTCATATTACATGAGTATATGGTTATCAATGATGTTCAATGAGGATAATAACTCTTTTTTGTAAACTTAGAAAATAGGGTGGCAGTTGTTTAGGCATATTTAGCATAGGATAGTTGTTGAAAATGACTTTCTAAAAGTAGAATAATTGAAATATAAATGCAATTAGGTTATAGTAGCATTATTTGAATAAAATTATGACTTTGGGGGTGTGATAACTCTTGAAAAGAGTTATTTTTAAGGCCTCTAAATAGAATTAATTTGTTGTAATTAAGTGAATACATTTTCATTTTTAGGATATTTTTAGAACATTGCATAACAAAGCTTGGATTGTGATATAATGGTCATTATTTGTTGCTTATATATCTGAAAAATAAAAATAAAGACTGGATTGAAATATTATACTCGTAGGTAGGCAGGAAAAATGGACTGGTAGTTGAGGCATGTTTTCACAGTTTCCTTAAGAAAGATTTAGCCACTCCTTTGGTCTGGAGAAATGTTGGTCGACTATCTTCCAAGATACAACAACAAGATGAGCATAGAGCAACGAAGCCAAATTGATTTCGACCATATAACAACTTCGATACTAGTCTAGAAACGTGATTAAAACCAAAAACTTACTGCTACTCTCTCTTTTTTTTCAGAATTTTAGAATTATGAGAAATTTGGGCTTTGATTTCGACATCTCAAAATCAATTTGGTTATGTTAGAATCACTCTAAAACTGAAGAAAATGTGTTCCCCACTTCTGATTTGATGCTAAATAAAAAAATTGATTAAAAATTAAAAAAGAAAAAAATGGTTTTCTGCTTGTGTTTTCCAACAATGTGCATAAAGAAAAAAAAATTGAAGGTTGCGCTCCATCAAATTGAGACAAATTGATTGAAAATTTTTTGAGTTGTCGAGTCTTATTTTATCATCTTAATTTAATTTAATTTTTTTCAAATTGAATAGGGTGAAATGGAATTCGAATTGACTCAAATTGAATCAAATCAAGTGAAATTATTCGAGTTAAATTTAAAAAATTAAACATGTCAAATTAAAATATTGTTACAATATAATTAAATCAATGTTAAAAGGCATAACTTTGAAACCATATATATTTGAAAACTATTACTAAGAAAAATAAGAGGAAAATTAAGATACTTGAGTATGATAAACTTAAATTAGTAATTTACTTGTTTAGGTCTTCAAAATTATTATTTTAGATTTTTTATATATTCTTTAAAAATTTTTAAGAATTTTTAATTTTGTTTTTAATCTTTATAATTTTAATATATATATATATGAAAATTTAGAATTTTTATAAATATTTAGAATTTTTGAAAATTATTTTGATTATTTTTTGTTGAGATGGATCAATTTGCTCATTTTCGAAATTGAGAAGGACCAAAGGGATATTTACACCAATTTGTTGTTTGAATTATTTAATTTATTTGAATTGTAAAATTCAACTCAACTCAAACTCAAAAAATCGGATTACTTATTTGAGTTGACTCAAAGAAACCAAAAAACTCAATTCGATTAATTCAAAATTTAAATTTTTTTTATTTTTTCAAATCAAAACGAGTTTTACTCACCCCTAACTTTTTCAACAGTGGAATATAAGGAAAATGCAAATTTTACTCTTTTGTAAAATGCCCACATAAATGCTTCTAAGTTTCTCCATTTTCCAAATCAATCTTTAAATCTAAGTTAACTCAATCTCACCTCTCTTTACAATTTAATCCAAGCTCAATCAAGACCCATTAGCTAAAATAAAAATAAAATAAACCAATAATAAGTTCTCGACTCTAGAATTAGAATTTCAGATATTAAATTCACCACCCAAAAAAGTATTTCTCGTTAAACCTTACATTATATTATCAAATTTTCATGAAATTCAATATTAGAAATTTCAAGTCGTTAAACAACTCACTCAAGTCTCCGTGTTGTACTGTAATATCAATGATCATTATTGACATGGGCCGCCACATCAGATTTACAATGGTTGACTAAACGACAGTTAATGGCCATGTTAGCAAGACCATTAGAATTTAATGGTCACTCATTAAATCTAACGGACAAAAGGTTTAATTGATGAACTTTGTAGATTGAAAGACTTAATTGGGTGTAAAAGATTCAGATGAATTTAATTGATGTTTTGAAAATATTTGGAGTGCTTTTATTTGTATTAAACTAAAATGAAAAGCTAAAATTACGATTTGACTTCTAAAGTATTTTTTTTTCCTTCTATCATACTTAAATTTTTTTTTGGATCTAATTTAGTATCGTTATGTTATAGTGTTTAGTCCATTTTACTAACATAAGTTAAAAAATGGTGACCAATCAAATCCCACCACATCTTTCTTTTATAAAAATATATAATTTTTTATTAAATATATATATAAACCAATGTTTTTTAAATCGGATCATTGGTCAAACCGGTTAGGCCATCAGTTTGCTGGTTTGACCGATCCAATCGGTCAGATTAAAAAATTATTAAAAAATTAAAAAATTTTAAAAATCCTGATTCAATCGATTTTTAGTTGGTTCAACCAGTTTGCACCGGTTCTCGATTTAACTGATTCAAAGTCATTTTCCTGACCAATTCTCAGTCTGACCAACTAGTTTGGTCTGGTTCAAACAACAGGGATATAAAATTTTAAAAATATAAAAATAAATATATATATATATAAATCTTGAAAATCTAAAAATGATAAAATAATAATTAAATATTTTTAACAAAATTTCAAGAATCATTTGGGTATTTCTTGATCTTTTATCTTGTCCTCCTTCATCAAAACTCATCTCATTTGATAATTCTTCATCTTCATTTGGGTAATTCTTCACCATCAAATCTTTCTTCTTCTTCAGCATCCTAACATCAAAAAGATAAAATCCACTAATTCCATTAAATAATTTAATGTTTTTAATTCTTAAAATAAAAAAATTTCTGGGTTACACTTTGAAGAAGAAGAAGAGACCATAATCTTGTTTTCTATATGCTTTATTTTTGTCAAGTCCTCAATTGCTAACACTAGCTAATAAGTGCTTGTTACTGAAACAAGAAAACCAAAAAGGGAAAAATCAACACAAAGAAGAAAACTCATCTTATTTGGTTTTAGGGTTCAATGAGCTCCAAGCCTTCGTTTGGAATCCGAACGATGAAAAGAAAGACGCACCGTGCGAAAAATTACCTTGCTCGATGTTTGAGAAAAAATATAGACTATAGTTTAGGGAAAATTCAATATTTTTAGGAAAGTTAATAATTAAGAAAACCAATAAATAATATAATATTTATTTTTAATAAAAAGAATTATATTATAAAATGAAAAATGACAAGTTACACGATTTAATTAGTCAAATTTATTTTAGCGTCTGTTAAAAAATGAACTAAAAACTATAATAGAATAATATTTTAGATACTAAATTGGACTAAAAAAAATTAAATACCAAAATAAAAAAGTGAATATACTTCATGAGTCAAATAGTGAAAGATGTTCTGGAATTGAAAAATAGTCCAAAGAATCGGCCTGATTGGAAGCTTTGGGCTTTAACAGTAGGTCCCTTTACCTTAACCCAAAACCCATGCTTGAAAATTCCCAAAGTAACCCAACGACAATGGAAACCTCTTTCGATTTTCTCGTCTACCTTGTCGATCGGATCTCAACTAAACCAAAATCCTTCTTTCATGTTTCGTAGACTCCCTCCTTTCTTTCACCCTAAACCTCTTTCACTTCTCCTCCCCAACAAACCTACTTTTTCAACATCCCAGGCCATTCTTTTACACTTCAACCATCAAAATGGCTGATACCCAAAAGTTCTATTCCTTTCCTTCCCTTGACAAAGTCTCTAAACCAGAGTTACTTCGTGCTTTGGAGTCTTCTCTAGGCTCTTCTTTTAGCTCTGACCGAATTTGCCGCGCCCCCAACCCTTTAATCATTGTTATAAGTGGTCCAAGTGGGGTAGGCAAAGATGCAGTCATCAAAAGACTCAGAGAAGTTAGAGAAAATCTTCATTTCGTTGTTACTGCTACGAGTAGAGGAATTAGGCCTGGTGAAGTTGATGGCAAAGATTACTATTTTGTGTCAAAGGAAGAGTTTTTATCGATGGTTGAAAAAGATGAGCTTGTGGAGTATGCTGTAGTTTATGGTGATTACAAAGGAATACCTAAGAAGCAGATAAGAGAGTTTATGGCAAAAGGGTGTGATATTGTGTTGAGAGTAGACATTCAAGGGGCAGAAACATTAAGGAAGACACTTGGAGATTCTGGGGTGTTCATATTTTTGGTGGCTGAGAGTGAGCTGGCGCTCGTTGAGAGGCTGATTGAGAGGAAGACTGAGAGTAAGGAGGAATTGCTAGTCAGGATTGCTACCGCCAGAGAGGAGGTGAAGTTTGTTAAGAGATTCGATTATGTTGTTGTGAATGCACATGGGAAGCTTGAGGAGGCTGTTAATTTGGTGGGATCTATTATCGATGCTGAGAAGGCTAAGGTTAGGCAGAGGACGCCATTCATTTGAGATTTTGACTTCTTCACTTTGGTTTCTTTTACTTCTTGTTGAATTCTGTGTTATTGGGAATGGTTAATCTGAATGAAAGAGCAGTACAATGTTTCATTATGATATCATACCAAGATTTATTACACTTTTTCAAACTGCATGCTGAAATAGAAATTTGTCGAGGTTTCATGTATGTAAGCAGGTCTCGGCTCTTGAGCCCTGAGTTCATTATATTGTAAAGATCTTCATTTTAGGCCAAGTAGTAACTGGGAGTTCCTTTGCTCCATATTCTTGTTTTAATGGCATTGTTAAATCTGGTTGGACGCACTGGCACTCTGCCTAACACGTACCCTTTGAAACTAAGTAGATGTAATACAGCAGTTAACGTGTTATGCTGTAAATTAGTTTACAGAATGATGCTTGCTCATTTTAACAACACTGATAGAAAAGTTCAATTTCAGTTGTTAGAGAGATTTATTTTCCCGGAAAAGTTGGCTCTACATTGCTGTTTCTGAATGTGTCTGTATAAAGTTTTGATTGTTTGGGGCATCAGAAAATCACCAAAATGAAAGGATGACAAGTAGAAAACAATAGTAGGAAGATGCCAAGTTGAGATGATGTGACAGTGTCCTATCAGCAAGGACAAGAAGATCCTTCTTCATTCTTTACACTTTCAACTTGACTGTTCTCTTGTGAGAAGTGCCAGCAGCACAATGACACGATTGAACCCAGTACACATCTTGATTTCATTTAGTCTAACTGTGCCATTATTTGCTTGGATTTTGGTTTCCTTTTCTCCGAATGAATTGCTTGCTTTGGTCGTCTTGTAATCTTTTTCCTTATTAATGATTGTTCTTGCACTGGCTTAAGTAACAAATCACACTCTTGTTTCTTGAGATGGTTGAAGAGCAATTTAAGATAGATGATGTTCCTTACAAGTAGGAGGTCACAGTTTTTTGCTACCAACTCGACTCATTGATGGTATTGTGCAGCTTCTTGGTAGTTAAACTTTGTTGTATTTTCTTGATTCAAACTCTAAACTTAGTATGAGATTTCATCAAATTTTCTTACCTTTGGCCTCAAAAGTTCTACCAGTCTCTGCATTTCAGTTTTCGTTTGTAGACTACTAATATCTTTCTGGCTCAAATGTGTGTTGTTTACTTGCTATCATTCGGCCTGAATAGAAATGCCGTCATTGACCAAGGTCTATCGTTTAGGACAGTGTTAATATGATTCTATCTGATCAACTGGTTGAAATAGTTCAATTGAGATTTGGTGTTCTGTAAGATTCAGTAGATATCATAGGATCAAATATTTTGTGAATAGGTTGAATTGATAAATTAAAAAAGAAAAATCAGTTTTAGTTCTTTCAAAAGAAAATTTATTTTAAAATTTTGCATGCGATTTGCTTTTTAATTTTTTAGATTTGTATTAGAAGTTGTTCCCTTTAGTTCATAGATTTAGGGTTAGTATTTTGCTAGTATCTTTTTTTATCAAATATTAGTTTTAAACTTTACAATAGAAATATTAAAAAATCAATATTAGCATTATTTAATAACATAAAATAATTTATATATTTAGTCAAAAAAATAACTGATGTTAATGATATATAAAATTCATTTATATTTTTTGAGTATTTATTCATAATTTATTAAGTAAATAAAATAAATAATAATGTAAAATTAATTATAAAATTATAAAATTTTATAATAAATAAATTATATTAATTACAATAACGCATGGGACACATAAATTTATATTAATAGGTAGAGTGGTGTGTTTAATAAACTGAAAATTTAACTATTGAAAAATTAAGTACTTAATATTTATTACTAAAATTTATAAATGTTGAATTTATATTAAAAATTATTTGGTAAATTAATAAATAATAAGTGCGGAATATATTTATGTTGGTTTATAAAAGTAAATATTGGTTTTAAAATATATTTTTAATATTAATTTTATTAATATACTATTTTATATTATTTCAAATTTTAATAAAATAAAATAAATTTAATATTTTCTATCTTAAGTAATAAGTAGCTATCTCAACTCTTTTTTGTTAAAAATTTTGTATTAAGTAAAAATTAAAATGATTATCAAACACATTTAAAATATTAAATGTTCAAAGGTTTTATTTTCAATGAAATAAAATTTTTTCAATAGTTTATCGAACACACCCTAACTAAATAGTCAACCAAGTTTAAAGATGTTCTTGTTTTGATCCCCATTTTCTTAAGTCACTCTAGTTAAAATACCTTTGATTGCCAACAACCTCTTAGCCTAGTGACTATGCTATTGTTGTGAGAGTTTGTGTTCTGTAACGACTTGGTTTCCAGTGGTGTTGGAAAATACGGTTTCGAAATCCCATTTTTGTAAACCGTGTCTGTACATATTTAATAAAAATATTTACGAAGTTATTATATAGGTGAATTGAATTTTGGATAAGTAATTTAGTCGAATTAGTGATTAATTAAGGTTCAGAGGCTAAATTGTAAAGTCCAACCGCTATAGATTTTTAATTAGAAAATTATTTGAGGACTTAAATTGTAATTAATCTAAGGTCTAAAATAGCAATTAGACCATACTAATATACATGCTAGTAGACGGTAAGAATTATGGGCCTATTAAATTGATTAAATAAAATTTGTTAATTAAATCAAAGTAAATAAACTTAATATTTTATACATATAATTGAAGTAGTGAGAGGAAAAGATGAAAGTTATCATCTTCTTCTTCCAAGCATCGAAGCAAGGGAAAAAAAATTAAGGAAAACTTCAAAGTATTCGATCCTAATTTGGTATGTATAATTTACTAATTTTTATGATTTTGATGTCATGGGAGCTTGATTTAGTTAGCCCATGTACCAATTTGTAAAATTTTTAAAGTTTTAGAAAGTTTTCATGGTTGATTTCTTGAATTTTTAGGTGTTAAATTGATAGATTTTAAGCTTAGATGTGAAAAAAGACTAAATTGTAAAGCTTAATTGATAGTCTCATACATTAGGGAGTAAACTAAATAAATTGTAAAATTCACTGTAGAAATGGAAAATAGGAGGTCCGCAATGAGTAATAGTGGAATTGGAATTCAATTTGGAGCTTTAAATTGAAAGTTGGTTAGTCCTGGTTTTAGGGACTAAATTGAATAAATTATAAATTTTGCATAAATTGATAATTTATTGTGAATTGGCTGAATATTGATAATGTTGTATGTTTATGTTAATCTGTAGCTAACGTCGACCAGGATTTGTCAAGAAGGAAAGAAAAATCTAAAGTTGTCGATGAGTAGCTCGAGATTTCTAGTTTGTATTTCTATGATTTGGGACTAAATTAATTGTTGCATTTTCATATCATTTTTCATTATCTATTGTTGAGGTGAGTTATTGAAGATTATTTGAACTAATTTAATGTGTTTGAGATTGATTCCGAGATAAGGACTAAATTGAGTAAAGTACAAAACTTAGAAATTACTTGATATTTTATAATTGACATAGAATTGCATTGAGATATGTTATATAAGTTATGGAATTGTTATATGTTGATTGATATGTGATTATTAAATTGTATATAATGAATTGGAAATTGAATACTCTATTAGTTGTTCAAATCAAGTCGGATATAGTTGGCATGTCATGGGTCAGAGTACTAAATAAAACCATTGTTGCCGGGAAATCCGGGGTTGTAGATATTATGCATTGAGTCATCATTTCTAGGAAACCCGGGGTGAAGAATTGATTGAATTGAGATAACCATTGTTCTCGGGCAATCCGAGATGATATTATATATTATTATAGTTTCATTGTTGTCGGGCAACCTAGGGTGACGAATCTGCGTATCCATTTTAAGTCTGTCTTGGTTAATAGGGTTATAAACGAAAGAACTATTTAATCAATATGTGATATGATATATGTCATGAAAATTCAATATGTTGAATGAAATGAAAACGAACCCTAGGCCGAATGTGTATTAATGAGTCAATAGACTCAAGAATGATGTTAAATGTATTATTAAATGGGATGTATATGATTATACATGCATACTAAAGGTGAAAAAATGAATGAAATTCATTGTAATTATACATAGTGAATGAAATGAACCTAAATGCCTATAAAAAGGTTTAGAATTTGATAAACTTATTTGCATAATCATTAGTTTGGCATGTAAATTGGTTGTGTATGTGCCATTAGGTAAATGAAAATGTTATACATGAAATGGTATGATTTGATTTGGAATTGAAAGTGTGCATGTTGTATATGTATATTTATTATATCTTGAATCATAGATTTGCCACTGAGCAATTTGCTCAGTGCATGATTTTGTTTTCTCCGTGTTCAAATATAGTAGATTCTTGGTAGATCGAGGGGAGGTCATCTCAACATCCAGAAATTGAACCCAACTTAGTAAAGTTGGTGTATTTTCGATTTTGTAAGAGTTTGGCATGTACTTACCTAGTTGAGTCACTTTGGGTATATCTTTATGTCTATATGAACTTAAGTATCAAATTTGTATATGTGAATCTTGTTAATAGTGTTTTTATACTCTCATGAGTAAATTATATGTTTGTGATCATGCTACATACGTAATTGATTTTGATGAATTTGGCATGGTTGACAAAGGCTATATTTAGTATACTAGATAACCTATTTGAAAATGTTAAGGCTTAATACATTTTTGTATCATGGTAATGTAAAATATCTTTTAAGTGGTTGAAGTTAGCATGGTTTAGCTGGATGTTGAATTGAATATGTGCATTTTATGAATGGAAGAAAATGCAGGTCAAGAGTCTTAGATTTTGTAGAAACAATATATGACATGCAATGTCAAACGTACCACGTCATGACGAGAAATAACCTATGATGTCACGACAAAACGAGGAACTCTGTCGTCTTAACAAGGCCAATGTAGTAAAAGACATCGCAATGTCAAATGGCCTGACGTCGTGTCGTGACGTGACAAACTATTTGGTGACATCAACCTTGTATTTTGAAGGTTTCACAATTTAGTCCTGATTTAATCTCGAGTTGGTTTAAGGCTTTCGTAAGCTTGTATAAGACTCGGGAATGATTATATATTGTATTGTTTGCACATAATTCTTATGATTGCATGCTTTTTAATGTGAATTCGTATTAAATTTTATCGTAGTTAGTCTAGTAATGAATGTGACACTCTGTAGCTCAGACCCGATGATTGGGTCAAGTATAAAGTGTTACAAGTTCGATCCCAAGCAACTCTATTCCCCATCGCAATTTAAAAAAAAAAGATAAAAAAACATACCTTTGTTTACTTGATGGAATGTTGATATTATAAATATTATCAACTTTAATATATTATTTAAAATATATATAATGCCATT
Organism: Gossypium raimondii; assembly: GCF_025698545.1. Lineage (NCBI taxonomy): Eukaryota > Viridiplantae > Streptophyta > Magnoliopsida > Malvales > Malvaceae > Gossypium > Gossypium raimondii. Next base: position 34,414,291 of record NC_068574.1, on the reverse strand, counting down.
AAATTTAAGAGATAATTAAAAATATACAATGTCAATTTGTTCTTGATTATTTTTTACATGTGAATCATATGAGTTTATATATAATATTTTCTTCTAACATTGTAGACCTTTGCTTAAAAATTTTAAACTTGCACTTTTCAGATTTAATTTAATTATAAATAAATTAATCAATCAACTCAAATACGATCCCATTCAAATTGAAATTAGCTGTCACACCCAATTTCCACTAAGTCCGAAAATTAGGAAATAATTGAGGGGGTAAATTGAAAGAAGTCATAAGTTGGCAGTTTCTACTAGAAAGCCAAGAGAAGATAGTAAATGATTTAGACTTGGTTGAAATCCAATGCTGGTTTGATTGGATTCAAACTAGCTGGTTCTTTAGTGAGAGGCAGAATGATTGTCAACCGATGGATTTCAAAATAGCTGAGAGGTGACTTTCAAGAGAGGATTCATCTCGATTCTGTTTCATTTTCTCCTCTTCTACATCTTCTTCCATAGTTTCTTCGAAAAAGAGATGGTTGTGGGAAACTCTGCATGGTGCGATGATCATGAGGGTTAAGTCGAAAAAGTAGAAAATCCAGTAAGTTGGAAAGATTCTTATTCACTCTGTAACAGTTAGATTAAGAAAATGAAGATAAGAATTTCTAGAAAACCTTTTTAGGGATTTTTCATGATTTAGGGAAAACATCGGGTTTCAAGCTGTGAATACTGAGTTTAGTTCATGATTTTGGTTGTCATGATCAATTGCCAGGAGGATGGAAGCTCTCGCATTTGAGATAACTAAGTTGATAGGGTGAAGAAGCATCAAGTAAGTTTCTATACTCTAACCTTGGAATGTTGTGTGGTTGGCATAATTCTGAAATAATGTATTAATCTTGTGGATTTCATATGCCAAGCATTCATAAGATTTGTTTGATAAATGGAATTTGCCAGGTAATTCAGTATGCATGTAGAATTTAGAATATCATGTTTAAAAAGGATAACGTACTCTGTGCTAGTATTTAAGTGAAATGCATATATTGTATGATGATAATGTGAGAAATATTGAAGGATTAGACAAAGTTAGGATTGGTAAAAGGGGGTGGTTCTGTTAGATACCATCATACGGTAATACTAAGTGCACCCGTGATATGTGAAGCTCCGGCCCTTGTAGAAGGGACATTGCAGTGTTCAAGCATTAAGGTTAGGATAGCAATATGAAGAACTGGTTGGAGGAATAGAAAAATTGGAATTCTATTAAGATTCCATCATCTGGGATTACTAAGAGCAAATCGTGATTTACAAAGCTTCAGGCCTTACGCCGGAGGGGGGGAAGGGGGGACACTTTGGTGTTCAAGCATCAAGGTGGATACGAGATGAATCGATGTCGATGGTTATAAGGTTTCATAGAGCAACACCATAACGAAGATCAACAGGCTCTATAGGGTGACACTGCGACGGCGATAAAGTCCTTCGGGGTGACACCTATAAAAATTTTAAGGTGTAAAACCATAGCTCGGCTATAATAACCACTGGAGTCTATAAGGAAAGTAAACACGAGGTAGTCCACCGGGACAGTAAACATGAGCATTACGAGGTGTAATACCATGGCTCGACTATGACAAATTTTGGAGTCCGCCAATATAATAAATACGGGTGGTCAATCAGGACGGAAATCATAGGGAATTTTGCAAACAATAAAAAATTGTTAAAAGGATAATGAAAGTATGCGACACAATAGTTACCGAATGGGTTGAAGGAATTCACCAAAGAATGTGAAGCCTAATGAAAGTGGGAAAAGACTACTAGAATAGTAGTTGTAAAAGCTAGTAGAGAATATGGGTGGTAACCCAATAAGAAGTAGTCACGAGAATTGATGCACTAGTGGTGTATGGTGCATAGACAAATGAAAGATTGTTTAACTGAGGATCATAGATAAGGATCCTCCATTAAAAACTACCAGAGGGTGCTCAAATAAATCCTGTAAACTACAGATTCAACACAAAGTCATTGATTGGTCTACTAGGAAAAGAGGGGTTAGTTAGAACCCATTGACAAAGAATGTTATATCGAGTGATAGAGACGTCAAGACTATTCCATTTCAAGGGGAAAACCATTGAGAAAGTACCAGCCAAATGGCTAGATCCATTGGGAACCAACATAAGTGAGGAATTGTGAACACAAATGGTCTCTCCGATGATAGTTTGTTGAGTACGAAAGGCCCAAACGGTCCACAGTAGTCAGACATGTCACACTTGCGAGTGTAGTATCTTGAATAAGGTGGATTATAAGGAAGTAATCCAACCACTATTTTCCCCAAGTGGGACTTCATCTGTTAGGGTGGTGAGAGACCTCAATAGTTATATCAACAAATGGGATGTCAACAAGTCCTTCGAGATTACGGTAAGATAAGGAGTCAGCCATGGACTAAATAGATTTAGAATGACTGCCAAGGGGGAAAATACCCAATGACTTTTAAGAGGATAGGCCTAGTGGACCACCTTGTAAATGTAGCGTAGAAACAAGAATCCACACTAGAATAGGGAAGAAAGGAAGAACCCAAGTAAAAGAAGGGCGAAGTCCACAAAATGTGAAGAGTTGTCCAAGTAACTAACGAATTGGTTAAAAAGGGGTGGTAGGATAATTCAAGAAAAAATTACTTGACGATGTATCCATCAACGTATAAGATTGGAGACAAGTCAAAAAATTGCTAGATCGAATTGAGAGAAATTTCCCAAAACGATGAGAGAATTTATTTGCATTTAGTTTCTATTTAAACCCTTGTGAGATGGGGTCTATTTTCGTGTAATGAAGAAACTCATTAAGTTCATCAAAACTTATAAAGGTTTGACTTGTGATTGTAGAACTTGTATGCCAAGGAACTCGATAAATTTAAGGATTTGATGTCGATTCATTGTCATGCTCATAGGAAGGGGGTACTATGAGGGGTTTTGCCTCGGGGTCCATTACATTATAATTATGTAAATCCCTTAGAGTCCGGAGTTGAGATAGTGAACTTTTGGATTAAAATTAGTCTCTATTGAATTTTTTAAAATAACTAGGTAATACAGTCTGATTTTAAATAGTAAGATCTAAGTTTATACATCCACCTGGTTTAGTTGTGAAACTCTGTACTTGGAGTCTGTGAACTGGTTGGGCAGGGGTGTTATAAATTTAATGGTATCAGTGTAAGGTTTAGTCGGTTCTTTGGACATAGAAATTGGGAAAAGTACCCATTATGTGCATGATGATGATCCTGCTAATTCCTTCGAGTCCTTATTTAATTAAGTTGCTATGTGCTGAGTGTGTAAATATGATTACCTAAAATGACGGAAAAAGAAAGAGTAAAATCAGATGAATAAGGAGAAAGACATGAAGTAATGATAAGTAGATAAATTGATTAGAAAGTATAAGTGCTAGAGAAAAAAAAATTATTAGAAAAGATACAAAAAGGTAAAGTGTCATTATTCACCGAGGGAGCTACCGCCTTAAGGGAGTCTTCGCCTCCTTCCGAAAAAGTCTTTTGAAAAGAGTGGAAACGATCATGCTTGATCTTTAAAATTAGGACTAAATGAGAGAACTGAGGAGGAAGGTACACTTGGATGCCAGACTTGGTTTCTACAGTACTATCCCACAAGGCTTAAAAACCTACCATTTTGCAAGTGCACCTCTTCATCAAGGTATGGCTCTCACTATCCCTTTTTCTTTTTCAAACTAACAAAGGGTTCAAATTTAGACCTCCAAGTAGGGAAAGCATAGGTAAACCTTTAACTCTAGTGGATAACTTCTTACGAATCTAGGGAGCTGTATACAACATAGTCCGCCAAAATGGGTGACCCTATTGAGTTTAGCTCGCCTAATTTCACTTCCACTTTGAAGGACATGCAAGGATCTAACCACCCTGTAAATTGTTGGAAGTAACACTAGGGTTGATAAGATAGGCAGGTAAGTGATGCTAACGTGGTTTCTCCACGATGTTACAATAAGAGTAATAATGAGCCAGACCCTGGGGTGGAACGGGAAAGTTGAGGAAAAAAAGTTCCCCTATTCTTGAGGTAGAACCCTACCTTGTTTTGGGTTGACCAAAGATGGAGACATACAATCTCCTGCGATAGAACATTTCCTCCAGGGTAGATGAGGTAATCATTAGCGTTGCCTAAACTACCTTTCCCTCGATCCACGCCAAGAATAAAAATAAGGTAGGGAAAATGGATTCTCCAAGGTAACCAATAGACTACCATATCAAATCTCGTGGGTGTATTACTGTAAATCAGGAACTATCGCCTTACCTACACCTTCTATTAAAGATTTAGCCTGTGGACAGGTAAGGAAAGTAGAGAAGAAGGGATTTATTTTTGAGATTTTAACGTTAAGAGTAGTAGGAGAACTGCACTTCAATGATGCAATTAAGTGAAAAAAAAGAGACAAAAAAGAAAAGTGAGGGATAGTGAATAGGTTGGCCAAGCCAAAGGCCTGTAGACATACAAACTTCCCGTAGCATTTTGGGTTATTCATAACCAAAAGAAAGCGTAGGGAGTTATGAAAGAATTAAATGAATGCTAAGGAACCATTCAAATCCATCAATATATGTAAGCCACCTATTGGCATCAGGAGAAGGAAGAATCCTTTAAGATAGGGCTGATAAACCTTGGTCACCATTAGAGTGGAACTCCAAAATCCGAGTGGTAACCTTGATACCTCGCAAAGGTAGTAGTAAAATCATTTTATGGGTGAGCTTAGCTGGCCTGCAATAAGTAAAGATTGACCCATTAGATGGACAAGGTTAGCGTACAGACCAATCTAGGAAGGATGGAGTACTAGCTACAATTAAAAACAAATGGGTTAACAGTTAGATGACGTTCATCTTGGAGCGTCCGAAAAATTAAAAGTGTGAAGAGAGTATGAGGATTTAAGTGTATCCGACTCTAAAAGGTCAGATACCCACCAATGAGCTGATATTTAGGTTTCGTTAGGTGTAGAGGGATTCACCAATCGAGCGGAGTAGGAATAACATGAACGTACGAGAAGGAAATCAAGTTAAAATTTTGTAAGAATAAAAATATCACTCTAAGTCCACCTCCGAGGTTGATGTGAAAGGAAATTTCGAGGAAGAAATTTTTTTTAGGGTAAGAGAGTTGTTACACTCGATTTCCACTAAGTCTGAAAAATAAGAAATAATTGAGGGCGTATTTTGAAAGAAGTCATAAGTTGGCGGTCTCTACTTGAAAGCCAAGAGAAGATAGTAAATGATTTAGACTTGGATGAAATCCAATGCTGGTTCGGTTGGATTCAAACCAGTTGGTTCTTTAGTGGGAGACACAATGATTGTCAACGGCTAGATTTTACACGGTTGAAGATTGTGCGAGAAAGGCTATAAATAGCTAAGAGGTGACTTCCAAGAGAGGATTCATCTCGATTCTGTTTCATTTTCTCCTCTTCTACATCTTCTTCCTTAGTTTCTTTAAAAAAGAGATGGTTATAGGAAACTCTACATGGAGCGATGATCATGAGGGTTGAGTCGGAAAAGTAGAAAATTCAATAAGTTGGAAAGATTCTTATTCACTCTGTAACAGTTAGATTAAGAAAACGAATATAAGAATTTCTAGAAAACTTTTTTAGGGATTTTGCATGATTTTGGGAAAAAATCGAGTTTTAAGCTATGAATACTGAGTTTAATTCGTGATTTTGGTTGTCATGCTCAGTTGTGAGGAGGATGGAAGCTCTCGCATTTGAGATAACTGAGTTGATAGGGCGAAGAAGCATCAGGTGGGTTTCTATACTTTAACCTTGGAATGTTGTGTGACTGGCATAATTTTGAAATAATGTATTAATCCTGTTGATTTCGTATGCCAAGCATTCATAAGATTTGTTTGATAAATGGTATTCACCAAGTAATTCAGTATAAATGTAGAATTTAGAACACCGTGTTTAAAAAGGATAACGTACTCTATGCTGGTATGTAAGTGAAATGCTTATATTGTATGATGATAACGTTGGAAATATCAAAGGGTTAGACAAAGTTAGGATTGGGAAAAAGGGGCGATTCTGTTAGATATTGTCATACGATAATGCTAGGTGCACCCGTGATGTGTAAAGCTCTATCCCTTATAGAGGGGACACTACAGTGTTCGAGCATCAAGTTTAGGATGGTGATATGGAGGAATGGATGGAGGAATAGGGAAATTGGAATTCCATTAAGATTTCACCATCAGGATTACAAGGAGCAAATTGTAACACCTGGTTATTACTACTAACCTGAAATTCAAAGAAGTTAGGGTTAAATTGAAAGGATTAGAAAAATTCAGAGGCTAAATTGCGGATAGTTGGATCCCAATTTTGGTTCAACTAGAATGGAACTAGCTAGTTCCCTAGTGGGAAACAAAATGATTAAGAATGAACAGATGTGGCGATCGGTGAAGATCGTGCCAAATGAGTATATATATAGGTATGTGTGAGTGTAAAAACATAATTTCTCAATTTTTCTTACACATTTTGTTTCCCATAGCACCATCTTCTTCAGTTGCTTTGAAGAATGGGAGTATTTAGCTAAAGACAGCTCTGCATGGCACAACAGTAGTTTGATTGAAGTCTGGTAGTAGAAAAGTTGAAAAACTAGACAAAGGACGCTCTGACGTTTGGAAAAAAGTAAGTTGTTAAGAATGAGAAAGTAAGGTGAGCTTTTATACCTTACCTTCTGGATGATAGATGATGTTTTGTGATTTACTAGCACCACTTATGTATGTACTTGAAGAAAGAGTAGGTTGTGCATGTGCATATTTTTGTGTGAGTTTGTTGTTTGTTTACCGATTATTTAATAATAGAAGGTTATTAATTAATAATTGGCGTGTCAAACATAAAATGATAATTTGTTTGATATGCTTGGTGTAAGGAAAATGATTAACGTGATTAGATGAAAATAGGATGGGAAAAAGGGTGTTTCTGTTAGATACCACTATCCGAGATTTTGTTAGGAGTAAACTATAATGTGCGAAGCTCTGGGCCTTGTGGAGGGGACACTACGGTGTTCAAGCATCAATGTTAGGAATGGAGAAATAGAGGAATGGCCAGAGGAATAGGGAAAATTAGAATTTCATTAAGATTCTGCACTCGGGATTGCTGGAAAGAAACCATGATGTGCGAAGCTCTGGGCCTTGTGGAGGGGAGACTTTGGTGTTTGAGCATTAATGTAGATACGAGACGAATCAATGTTGACAATTATAAGGTTTCATAGACAAACACCACGACGGTGGTCAGCAGACTCTCTAAGGCGACACCGCGATGGCGATAAAGTCCTTTGGGGCGACACCTTCAAGACGTTAAAGGTGTAAAACTGTATCTTGACCATGGCGACCAATATAGCCTATCGGGACAGTAAACACGGGGTAGTCCATTGGGAAAATAAACATGGGGTAATTCATTGGGATAATAATCATGGGGTTACTTTGGGGAAGTCCGTAGACCAGTATACTAGTAGAGAATTCAACAAAAGCGATGATGAGGGTGATCCAAAAAATGTCTCAAACTAACAAGGGTAAAAAGAGGGTGATTTAGAAAAATTTCTAGCAGATATTAAAAAACGTTGAATATCTCTAGTGAATTGCTCAAGGTAATGAAGGCACTAGTGTTGTCAATTGAGTCAAAGAATTCCCTTATAAAAGCTAGGAAGTTTGAGTTTAAGCCAAATACTTTATTTTCTCAAGAACTATGTAGATTTATATATAAAATCTATTTGTAGATCTCACTAAGCTCTTTTGTACTTATGAAATTGTTGCTTGAATGCAGAATTAGGTAAAGATATGGGCATCAAGAAGGACCAAGCCTATTTCCTTCGGAATAAGTGATGTGCTGTAGTTGTTCATGTATATAGAGGGGTACCTATGGAGGCTTTGCCTTAGGTTTTAAGATGATTATGTTCGTATTTAAGTGCAAGTCAAAATATTTTAAATAAATGTTGGAATTAGGGTCATAAGGATTACCCACTAGATGTGTACGAGTTTTTTTATTATATAGACACTCAAAATTTTGAGTTATTAAAGTATGTAATTAAATCCAAAACGAAAGTACCGTTTAAGTCATTCAGTTTAGTGTAGCATCTGGTACTCAGATCTAGCGATTGGGTCAGGTAGAGCATGTTAAAAATTGAGTGGTATTAGAGCATCAGTTTAGCTGATCCTCTGAACATAGGAAGTTAGGGACTAGCCTCTATATACGTGTTACAGTTTGGCTTAGTCCCTTGGAAGTTGTTATAAGAACGTAAGTTGATGTGAATGAGTGTATTGCCGAATAATAAGGAAAAGATGAGAGTTTTCATTACCTAAGGAAGATTAATCCAAGTACAATAAATGATTAAGTAAAATCCCCAACCGACGAACCAATTATTTCCTTGGTGTTAATTTCCCTTTGGGCTGAAGAGATGGAAGCATCGTCAGAGGTTTCATCCTTGGAGGCAGTGCCACTCAAGAAACCTGAGTCAGATGTGTTTGAACCATGGTCGTAGAAGAGTTCACTAGACTCCTACCATTTTTTTGTTGAAATTTCCTCCATACAGCCCTTTTGGGATTTAGGACGTCGAAGCCAAGGTCGGTCTTGATGAGAGGCTGCAAGTGTTTAAAGTTCATGTAGTGTAGGCTGAAGGACTCATAGCCATTTGTAAGTGTAGTATCAAGATGGACCTTAAAACTGACAACTATGACTCAATACCTTTGTTGGTGTCCATCATAAATTTTTCCACAACTACATTTCTCTCTTTTTGTATTTTCTCCTTATCAGTAATGTGCTATCTCTCTAGGGCCTCCAAATGATGAACCTTTTCCTCTAAGTCTTTCTCTTGAGTCACCGAGGCTTCGTATTATATTTGTGGTTTTAGAGAATAAGAGCATCATAAAATTGACAAAGTTGGGTGAGTAATTGTTCTTTCAAAAGGATGGTCCTTCCGAAATTGGCCCGATTGGCCTCAACCTCTTTGTAGGCCTATTGGAGAGCCCAACTCATAAGTTCCCACTCTACAACTATAATTGAGCAAGAGCTTGCCAACTCAGTAAGGGTGGGCTTGTGAATGCCTTCGGAAGAAGAAGAGGGGTAAGCGAATCCCTTATGTTTTGGAGACAAGACCTATCTTTTTTTGATGAATCAAGAGTGGGGAAAAGGGATACCTATCTTCTTCTCCAGTGGAAGAAGGTTTGTACCTTTCCCAAGAAAGAGTAAAATTGATAGTATCGATCGGGTAAATGGGTGAAGTGGAACTAGTAGTAACCCAGACTAGAGCCCCAGGTTGAAATAGTGATGGGTGTGGGGAGGGGGTTGCTTAAGTGCCTGGCCGTGAGAAAGACGGAAGCGGCTGGGGAGAGACGAGGGATTCCTTCTTTGGGACTAAATGCTCTTTCCCAGGTCTTTGGTGACCTAAACCAGCTTCGCTCTTTTTCCTAGCATTGGAGGACTCTCATTCTAGCCTTTGTATCTTATGGTGGCTATTAACCACTTTTCATAAGTTCCTCCACATCCATGTGAGGAGGATGTAGGAAAAAGTTAAAGGGAGAGGGAGAGGCTACAATGACAAACTAGAAGTTAGTAATAGGATTAATACGGACATGGTGAGAATAGATACCCTCAGGTTCAAGCATTTAAGGGGATAAGTATGAAAGAGGTATACTTTGGGGGATGAAATTATCTCTTCTTTTCTTCATTAATGACTGGGCCAACTCACCAAAGACCCAATAAGGCCATGCTTCACGAGTGTGTTTGACTCTTTGAGGGTCTGTCCCCAACGCTAAGTCAAGCCATTAAGGTTTTGCTCTTCTAAACAGTAACGAAAAATGTTCCCTATTTTTAGAAGTTTGTTCAGCCTCAAAGGATGCCCCAACCTTAAATGGTTATACTATGACCTAGAGAGGTTTGAGACAATTGGCTTTCATTGAAGATAAATAGACTCGTAAGGGATAGATCACCTTGTAGGGAAGCCAAAGCTACCATCAAACTTCATTCTCACCCGTATAAACTTATGACGGTCTGAGTGAAAAATTAAGGAGGAACTTTGAATAATAGACTCACGGTCTTCGTGAGTACAAAAGTAGGCCGTCCCAGCTGAGATCTCTTAGGTAATGACCTCTAGTTCTTAAAAATGTTTAACCATGTCCAAGAATGGATGCTCAAGTGTATACTGCACTCAATGAAATAAGTTGTCAAGGTTCTCCAAGAAAGACCATTAAACTGTCCAGGCACAATTCCTTAGATATTTAGCACCCTACAAAAGAAAGAATGTAAATGGAGATAAAATCCTGCCTCTAATAAGTATAATGAAAGGATTAAATCATCACGGGAATCACTCAATTGGCAATTTCTTTCCACAATTTCAAAATCATAGGCGAAATTGGGCAGTCTGATTCCTTTAACTGACAAATGTTTGACCATGGCCTCACGAGTAGCCGTGCATTTGTAAAATGGTAATTCAATAGGCATGATATTTTTGAGATTGGATAACCCATACATGCACATGGAAGAGGGCCCATAGCCACCCTAACCCCTCTGACTCAAATCATGGCAATCCCTTCTTCTTACTCTTGACAATGACCTAAATTAGGACATGGCGAGGTTGTTGTAAGTTACAGAAGACGAAAAGGATTGAGGAAGAGTCACTTGGAAGGTTGTTAATGTCTTAAAGTGGTAAGCTTGAGTGGAGATACTGTAGGAGGGGAAGAGGAGGAAAGAAAGAAAGACAGCTAAAGGTTTTTGTTCCTCTTCTCTATATACCACAATTTAAAATGACCAAACATTTGTGGGAAGTTAAATTTCAAATTTCCAAAAACAATTCAGGTCTCTCAACCAGGGGTTAGCACCTGTTAGTTACTAAGAAGGGTTTTTTAAACCCTTTAATGACCAAACAGCGGGAATCCCCGCCAAGTGATGAATGTCAACCAGAAATTTGCCAGAATAGTTGTGGAAAGATTCTTGAATAATTATCCACCCTATATAGAGAAAGGATAACCCTTCCCATTTGAGTAGAAGTATCTCAGAATGGTTATATAAATGTTAGGAGAATTCACGATAGGTTAATATAAGACCGCAAGGAATAACAAAGGTGTCTACCTCTAGATATGCAATAAATTATTTAAGGGAAAAGGAAGTTAAGTTGGATCCCATCTCAAAACTTTGGTAGGGGAGGAAATTTCAAAGACAAAATTTTGTTCTAACACCTGGTTATTACTACTAATCCAAAATTCAAAGAATTTAGGGTTAAATTGAAATGATTAGCAAATCTCCGAACTCCACTAGAAATTTCAGAAAAATTCAGAGGCTAAATTACGAATAGTTGGATCTTAATTTTGGTTCGGTTAAAATGGAACTAGTTGGTTCCCTAGTGGGAGACAAAATAATTAAGGATGAATGGATGTGGCAATCGATAAAGATCGTGCCAAAGGACTATATATATAGGTATGTGTGAGTGTGGAGACACAATTTCTCAATTCTGCTTACACATTTTCCTTCCCATGGCACTATATCTTTCGGTTGCTTTGAAGAATGAGAAGATTTAGCTAAAGGAAGCTTTGCATGCCACAGCAGTTGTGTGAATTGAAGTCTGGTAATAGAAAAATTGAGAGACTTAGACAAAGGACGCTCTGGTGTGTGGAAAAAACTAAGCTGTTAAGAATGAGGAAGCAAGGCGGGTTTCTATACCTTACATTCTGGATGATAGATGATGTTATGTGATTGGCTAACACCACTTGTGTATGTACTTGAAGAAAGAATAGGTTATACATGTGCAAATTTCTGTGTGAGTTTGTCCTCTACTTGCTGATTATTTAATAATAAAAGGTTGATAATTAGTAATTGGTGTGTCAAACATATAATGATAATTTGTTTGATATGCTTGGTGTGGGGAAAATAATTGACGAGATTAGATGAAGATAGGATAGGAAAAATGGTAATTCTGTTAGATACCACCATCCGGGATTTACTGGGAGAAAATCGTAATATGTGAAGCTTCGAGCCTTACAGAGGGGACACTGTGGTGTTCGAGCATCAAGGTTAGGAATTGGGGAATGGAGGAATGGGCGGAAGAATAGGGAAAATTGGAATTCTATTAAGATTCTGCTACCTAGGATTGTTGGAAGCAAACCGTGATGTGCGAAGCTCTAGGCCTTGTAGGGGGACACTTTGGTGTTCGAGCATCAAAGTAGATACGAAATGATTCAATGTCGACATTTATAAGGTTCCATAGAGCAACACTATGACGGCAGTTAGCAAGCTCTAAGGGGCGACACATCGACAGTGGTAAAGTCCTTCAGCGCGACACCACCAAGAGGTTAAAGGTGTAAGAGTAATCTAAGCTATGGCAACCAATATTGTTCATCGGGAGAATAAACACGGGATTACATTGGGAAAGTCTATAGATCAATATACCAGTAGAGAATTTGCGAAAGGCGATGTTGAGAGAGATTTAGAAAATGTCTTAAACTAACAAGGGTAAAAAGAGGAATTGACTTCTCAAATAGAGAGTGTACATGTTATGTTTAGTCCAAGACTGCCAAGTAAGGTGCGGATCCCACACAGTTTGAGGAGATGCAGAATTGGGCTAAACAGTAGGTCAACCACCAAGTAGACATGAGTTTGGGAAAACCTATCGGAGTATTGAAAAGTGTCAGTCCAAGGCTAAATAACTAATGGAGTCCACCAAGGCTAGTGAAGGACAGAAGTTCTCGGGATCATGAAAAGTGATAATGATCTTGATGATTTACCTAGGCTAAAGCCAAAGGTCCATTGAAACCCCTTTAAGGAAAGGACTGAAAGAGCGAGTACTGTAGAGGTTACACTGTAAGCATTAGTGTTCAAAGGAGAAGAGAATGTTAAGTAGAGATCGTGTTCTTGCGAAGACCCAAATTCCAACAGTTATTAAAAAACACTGAGTATCACTAGTTCAAAGTAACAAATATTGGTATTAAGGATCCTGACCACTAATGAATGGCTTAGGGTAATGAAGGCATTGATCTTGCCAGCTAAGTCGAAAAATTCTCTTATAAAATCAAGGGAGATTAATTTTAAGCCATATGCTTTGTTTTCTCAAGAAATATGCAGATATATATACATGCTATGTGCAGATCTCACTAAGTTCTTTTGAACTTATGAAATTGTTGCTTGAATGCAGGATTAAGTAAAGATATGAGCATCAATAGGGACCAACCCGATTTCTGTTAGAATAAGTGGAACGTTGTACATGTTCACGTATATAGAGGGGTACCCATGGAGGCCTTGCCTCTAGGATTAAGACGATTATGTCTGTATTCGAGTGCAAGTCTAAAGATTGTAAATAAATGTTGGAATTAGGTTGTAAGGATTACCCACCAATTTTGTATGAGTTTTGTATTATATAGACTCAAAATTTTAAGTTGTTAAAAGTATGTAATTAAATCAGAAATAGAAGTATCGTTTAAGTCATTCTATTTGGTGTAACATCTGATACCCGATCTGGTGATCGGGTGGGGTAAAGGGTGTTACAAAAATCGTGATGTGTGAAGCAACACCGAGACAGTGATTAACAAGCTCTATGGGACGACACCGTGACGACGGTAAGGTTCTTTAAGGTGACACCTCCCAAAGGTTTAAGGTGTAGACCATAGCTCAACTATGGCAACCAATGGAGTCTGCCGAGACAGTAAACATGGGGTAGTGTACCGGGACAGTAAACACGGGGTTGTTCTTCGGGATAATAAACACAAGATGGTCTGCCGAGACTGTAAACACAGGTGGTCAATAAAGACAGAAATCATAGGGAAGTTTGAAAATAAGGAAAAATGGTTAAAAGGATAATGGAAGTATGAGACACAATAGTTAGATAGCGGGTTGAAGGAATTTGGAAAAAAATGGAAACCATAATGAAAGTGGGAAAAGACTCATAGAATAGTAGTTATGAAAGTCAATATGGCATATGGGTTGTAACTCAACAAGAAGTAGTCATGGGAGTTGATGTACTAGTGATGCCTGGTGTACAGGCGAACGGAAGATGGTTTAACTGAGGATCGTAGATAAGGGTCCGTCATTAATAACTGCCTGAGGGTGCTCAAAAAAACCCTGTAAGTTAGAGATTCAACATAAAATACATCGGTTGGTCTACAAGAAAAAGAAAGATTAGCTAGAACCTATTAACAAAGAAGGTTACATTGGGTGACAGATATGTATGTCAAGTGTATTTCTTTTCAAGGGGGAAAACATTGAGAAAGTACTAGCCAAATGGATAAATCCATAGGGAACCAACATAAGTGAGGAATTGTGAACACAGATGGTCTTTTTGACGATAGTTTGTTGGGTATGAAAGGCCCAAGAAGTCCATAGCAGTCGGACATGTCATACTTGCGAGCATAGTATCTTGAATAAGGTGGATTATAAGGAACCCGTTATTCGCCCCAAGTGGGACTTCATCCATTAGAGTGGCGGGGGACCTCAATAGTTACCTCAATAGATGGGATGTCAGCAAGTCCTTCAAGATTACGATAACGTAAGGAGTTTACCATAGTCTAAACATATTTAGAATGATTGCGAAGGGGGAAAATACCCAATGACTTTTAGAAGGATAGGCCTAATAGACCACCTTGTAAGTGTAGGGTGGAAACAAGAATCCACACTTGAATAGGGAAGAAAGGAAGAACCCAAGTAAAGGAAGAGTGGAGTCTGTAAAATGCAAGAAGTCATTCGAGTAACTAACGAATTGGTTAAAAGGGGCTAAAAGGATAATTCAGGAAAAGATCACTTAACGATGTATCTATCAATGGATAAGATCGGAGACAAGTCAAAAACCGCTAGATCGAATTGAGAGAAAATTTTCAAAACGAGCAGGGAGTTTATTTGCATTTAGTTTCTAATTAAACCCTAGTAAGATGGGGTCTATTTTTGTATAATGAAGAAACTCACTAACTCCATTTGAACTTACAAGGATTTCACCTATGGTTGCAGGACTTGCTGCCAAGGAACTCAAGGAGTTCATGTATTTGACGTTGGTTCGGTGTCATGCCCATAAGGAGGGGGTACTATGAGAGGCTTTGCCTTGGGGTCCATTACGTTGTAATTATGTAAATCCCTTAAATTTCGAAGTTAAGATAGTAAACTTTTGGATTAAAATTAGTGTCTTTGTTGAAAAAAAAAGTTTTCTTTAAATAAATAAGTAATGCGCTCTGATTTTAAATAGTGAGACCTAAGTATTTACATCTATCTGTTTTAGTTGTGACGCTTCTTACCTGGACTCGGCGTACGGGTCGGGTAGGGATGTTACATTAGTTTTTTTATTAAAATTCATCACATTTTTACATAATGTTGAACCAGTCCTCTAT
Source organism: Gossypium raimondii (assembly GCF_025698545.1). Lineage (NCBI taxonomy): Eukaryota > Viridiplantae > Streptophyta > Magnoliopsida > Malvales > Malvaceae > Gossypium > Gossypium raimondii. Next base: position 34,398,998 of record NC_068574.1, on the reverse strand, counting down.
TGTTAGGCCTCACATTTGTCTTCTTTTTGTTTTTAGGCTTAAGGGTGTAAAAAGCCCTCAAACTTTTTCATAAAAACAAATTAAGCCCTTGCTTGATTTTTGCACTCAATTGGGTACTTGAACTTTCAAAATGCATAAAAAAGACCCTCAAACTTAAAAAAAAGCAATTAAGCCTCTCTTTTTTGCACTTAATTGGGTAGTTGATGTAACACCCCAAACTCGACCGAGTAGGTTCGACCAGAATTCGGTGAGCTACATTAGCCACAAAAGTGACTCTTCGTTAATTGTCAACCTAAACTCCAACACCCCATGTGCTTCCAATATAAAAATTGCTAAATTATAACACATCAGCGGGATAATGTCATACATAGAATGTATACAAGCGAACTTACTAAACAAAAGAGATGTAGGGTTCGCATGTCACCTGAGCAATAAAACTTAAGGATTCGTATGCAATACAAGCTTCGCAAATAGAGAAGTCATTCACACAAG